>NC_135871.1:27028602-27166102 GCF_031162955.1 Sander vitreus
TATTTACCGAATTGCCGTGTAGTGTCTGGATGATACATTTCTCCCATAGAATGTTTTTTTTTTCCAACCCAGATTCAGGACTTGTCACCAGCGTTAGGGTTACTCTCATTAAAGGTCCCATGGCATGAACATTTCAATTTATGAGGGTTTTTTTTTAACATTAATGTGAGTTCCCCCAGCCTGGTTATGGTCCCCCAGTGGCTAGAAATGGTGATAGGTGTAAACCAAGCCCTGGGTATCCTGCTCTGCCTTTGAGAAAATGAAAGCTCAGATGGGCCAATCTGGAATCTGCTCCTTATGAGGTCATAAGGAGGAAGGTTACCTCCCTAAGGCCTATATAAAAGAGACTTCAGATACAGTATTAGGGGACCTCTAAGGTCTATATAAAAGAGACTTCAGATACAGTATTAGAGGACCACTAAGGCCTATATAAAAGAGACTTTAGATACAGTATTAGGGGACCACTAAGGTCTATATAAAAGAGACTTCAGATACAGTATTAAGGTGACCACTAAGGCCTATATAAAAGAGACTTCAGATACAGTATTAGGGGACCACTAAGGCCTATATAAAAGAGACTTCAGATACAGTATTAGGGGGACCACTAAGGTCTATATAAAAGAGACTTCAGATACAGTATTAGGGGACCACTAAGGCCTATATAAAAGAGACTTCAGATACAGTATTAGGGGTGACCACTAAGGCCTATATAAAAGAGACTTCAGATACAGTATTAGGGGACCACTAAGGCCTATATAAAAGAGACTTCAGATACAGTATTAGGGGACCACTAAGGCCTATATAAAAGAGACTTCAGATACAGTATTAGGGGACCACTAAGGCCTATATAAAAGAGACTTCAGATACAGTATTAGGGGGACCACTAAGGCCTATATAAAAAGAGACTTCAGATACAGTATTAGGGGACCACTAAGGCCTATATAAAAGAGACTTCAGATACAGTATTAGGGGACCACTAAGGCCTATATAAAAGAGACTTCAGATACAGTATTAGGGGGACCACTAAGGCCTATATAAAAGAGACTTCAGATACAGTATTAGGGGGACCACTAAGGCCTATATAAAAGAGACTTCAGATACAGTATTAGGGGACCACTAAGGCCTATATAAAAGAGACTTCAGATACAGTATTAGGGGACCACTAAGGTCTATATAAAAGCATCCAAAAAGACTGAAGTGTTTGTATGATGGTGTTGTATTTGCAGTGAGAATACAAACCTTGTAATCCGATGTGTAATCAGTTATGTTGTCTACACAGTGTCAGCTGAACACACAGGGTCAAGTTTCATACTGGTGTTTGATATTTGGAAGAAAGAAAAAAAAAAGAGGAAGAAGGGGTGAATAGACGATGACGATGAAGACTTGTTTAACTTTAATTTTAACAGAGATGGAGGCTGAGAGTGAGGAAGATGATGATGATGAAGATGATGATGGTAAAAAGGTCAGTGGTGACATCACACAAAGCTGAGGGTCGGTCGCCCTCACTGCCGTCGCCATTTGTTAACGTGTTGTTTTTTTCCCCATTGTTTTGTTGTTTATTGTTTATGCCATCGTCTTTGTTTATCTCGTTATGTAATCTAAATGTTACTGCTGTGTTAACACTGCTTTTTTGTCGTTTGTGCTTTAATTTGTCTCTGCGCTGTGTTGCTGTTTAGTCCTCTCACTGTTGTTGTTTATTCTGAATGTGTACTGTTGTTGCTTTTGTTGTTTACTTATCCTTAGTGGTCACAGTGGGCCTGAGGAGCTGTAGCCTGTCAGGAGCTGTAGCCATACAAGCAATGAAGCCTAACTGTTTACTGGTTTTATTAAACAATACTCCACCAATCATTGCTCTCCTATGTAATTGTCAGACTCATGATAGTTAAAAAAAAAATCGCTGCAGATATCGTCTCTTTTGTTCTGTGCATTCTTCTTCCTTGTCAATACCTGTAGCCTACATTACCCACAATGCAACTTGACCGCAGACAGTTAGTCAGTCAGAGATTTGGTTGCGTTATTATGCTAGTAGGGGCTAATGTACCCTCAAGCAATTTAAAGATGATGAGCGGGCACAGAGGTCTGAGGTAAGCTTACTTCTTTCTAACTCCACACCCCCAGATTTATGTCATTATTAAAAGTCTCCAGCCCCACTGACGCTAGCTCAAGTGACACCTGAGGCAATTTATCCAAGTTCTCAATACAACAATATAAGTAATTTATTCCTACCCTCTAAAATGACCTGTAGGAGCATTTCATAAATTGCCGCCCCTAACGGTGGCAGGAAATACGCCACAGTGGCGTTTTCCGCTCCTAAGCCGCCTACACACGATCCACGGTAAAACCGCTCTGCGCTGGCCGTTCCATTGTTTTCCTATGGGGAATTGCCACTGAGCGCTGTGCTCAAAGTTCAAATTATTCCAACTTTGACGTTTCCGCTGACCTTTCAAGACCAATTCAAGAGAACCAATTCCAGGATGTATACCTGCTCTGCGCCCTACCTTGCGGTTTTACCGCGGATCATGTGTAGGCGGCTTTACACTTCGTCGCCTTGCTTCCTGCTTTGCTCCTGTCATAATTACTACGTCAACTAGAGGGTAGCGCCACTATAAATGTAAATATGAGTCTTAAAGCTATAGCGCACAGTCTCCCCGATGAGGACTTCTAAGTAATGACAACAACACTGTCGGCGCGTCTGCATGATACAAGCCTTTTCCTCCTCCACACAGTTGCTAGTAGCCAAGGAGGACACAGAGGATTAAAAAAAAAAACATGATGGACTCTTCAGAAGAGGTTATTATCTTTGCTCGATTTTCTGCGCTCTAAAGTCGCCAAACGACAGCAGTTTCTAAACATAGCCATACTGAGAAATACAGAGTTTTGTGGAGCTGATAGTCTTATTTAGCAACTAATTTGACGGACGTCCATTAATATCAAAAAGTTACGCACTAAAGCTTTATTTGCTGCTTAAACAAATGACTTATGTGGGTGTTTTTCAGGGGAGGACAGTCTTCATTTATCAGATTATGTGCAGCTCTGCAGCCTCTGAAGACACAAAAGGCTTTATACAATTTTTTTTCCCCCAAAATTTTACAAGACCTCCACAAAAAACAGATCTTTGTGTCTAAAATAGGCAGAGTTCCCCTTTAAGTCCCACAAACATTTGGGGGAAAAACAAGAAGAGACACAATCTGGTAAAACAAAGACGCAAACTCCTGATAAAAATGTTTTCTGTGTTGAAACACAATTCACTTTAGAGAAGAGAAGAAAAAACAAATGCAAACAATAACAAGAAAACTAGGCCTGCTGTGAGATCAGTTATGAGAGAAGGTTAGTGTGGTTGCACGTGTGTGTGTGTATTTGTGTTAAAAGAGTGTACATGGATGTCTTGTAGAAATTGGTTTACTGTTTACTCTCGTTGTTACGTTTGTATTACTGCTCACTGTCAGGTGATGCTACTGTTTTTTTGTTACCAAGTGCTGAAAACTCCCTTACTACAGTTTGAGTACAGGACTGAAACAATAAAAACTGTGTATCTGTTGAACCTGTTCCCTCCCAGCATTTCCCCATTTCATGTTGCCATCAGACCTTAAAACCATTGATTTCAATATGTGAATCTTTACTCTAAAACTGTATTCCTGTTGTCATTTAATTCAGGGCTCAGCAGAGCGAGAGGCAGTGGCTACAGAGGAAATGTCAACTCTGGTAAACTATGTCCAGCCAACCAAGTTCAACTCCTTCGAAGCCTCCAAGAGTAAGAAATCGCAGATCCAAACCCGACACTTTGACATTCTGATACACACTCTCATTGTTTTATATTTCTCTCTCTCTGTAGGACAGTTCTTGGAACAGTACTCCCACAAATCCTTCAATTTCATTTCATGCCTCAGCTCTATCTGCACAAGGATTCATATTTAATGTATTGAGGATAATCTCTGATAAAAAAATGGATCTTGTTTCTGATGAAAAATTCTCTGTGATGAATCTCTTTGTTTCTTGAAATAACAAATAAGCTCTGATCTAATCTGAATTGTCATTTTGACCTTTATCATGTGATAACACAAGGCATGCAAAGTTTGGGTCCACAGAAGCATAAAAAAGACTAAAATGTAAAAAGTTATTGGAATTATTATCTGAAGATGATGTGAGAATCATGTTGAAACCAAGTTAATTGCTGAAAAATGTCTGTTTGTAGAGGCAGCCCGCTGTTACCACATGTCGTCTTTTGTGGAGACCAAAGCTTTGGAGCATCTCACAAAGTCACCAGTAGAGTTTGTAGAGTATCCTTGGCAACAGTTACCGCAGCTACCCCCCACCATGGCAACTGCTTCTATACTTTGTGTCCCACTTCCTCTTTTTGATGCTTTGTGTGTATAAACCATCAAAAATCTGTCTTAGTCACTACAGTAAGTGACTGTCTTACCTGTATCTCTCTATATAAACCAGTGTGCACCAGGTTTAATTAGGGTTGGGTTCCGAAACCCATATTGCCCATATTGGCACCTGTTCCTAGACGACCGGTATCTACCGGACCGAATGACAACGCAGATTTCAATTCAATTCAAACAACTTTATTTATCCCAAAAGGGAAATTCCATTTCCAGCAGTCTTCAGACCCAAATAACAACAACATTTACACATAAACGCATACACAACAGACAGCAGATTGTCAGAAACAAAATACAAGGGACAGGCAGCGAGTGTAGCCCTGTTTGAGGCGAGAAATTACATAAATCAGGTTCCCAAACAAGTTGAAGACACCTCAGGAAAACAAAACAGGATGCTCGCCATTTAATTCTGTGTACACAAACAATGTTCTCAATGCTTGCGTTCATGTGTAGTGCCCCTGGCGATACTTCAAGCAAAGTTTCATGTTGTGTCGAGCCTTCTTAGTGTTTTAAAAATAGCTATTTTGAGGCTAGCATAAAAGTGCCCCTAGGACTCTCATTCAAAAGGCCGTTTGACCGAAAAACGAGAATACGGTACATCTTAAAAGTGACGCTTCCGTCCTAAATATGTTTTTAAATGAAAGTTTGACTCAGGTACATTCACAAAAAGACCCTAGGTTGCATTTAGCCTACCATTAGCTAGTACCTAGCTTAAACACGGTTAAAATGCTGAAAATGAAATGGTCTAACTTGTGGCTGTATTTAACTGACAAGGATTCAAACACTGGGATGATTAACAGTGTGCAGCTAAAGACACAGAGTAGACTGGCTGCACTTTTTGAGACACTATGGCCACTGTTGTTGTCAGAAATGATGAATTTAAGCGCAGCTTGTAATCTCATGGTGCATTCAAGTGCACCTCGAGAATCTCAAGCTGTTGTTGTAAAATACCATTCTGTCATCTATTGGTTGTTCTTTCTGTTGTTTAAAAACAATTGACTGGTGAAATAAGCAATAGTTGTTAGATTTTTTAAATAAATAATTTAAATTTGACCATATGGACTTAGCAATTAACAAGCCGTTCTTTAGTCACCGACTGTCGTTTGGTGCTTTTTTTTTGAAGTATCGTTTCAAGCACCGTTTAGGCACTGTTTTTAAAGTATAATTTTAGCACCGGTATTGGAAAAAGCCCAATACCCAACCCTAGGTATAATACATTTTACTTGAATATACATGATGATGTAAAAAGTGTAGTAACAAGTGTATTAGTAGTTGTAGTTAGAATCGCAGTAGTCGTAGCAGTTGCAGTAAAAAACATATTTTTGTATTTTTTTGAGTTATGGTATTTTGGTTTTGTACATGTGCGACTGGAAGATGTCTTGCTGTATTTTTTATCTTTGAAATACAGCAGTGTTTTGGCAAATGTTTGGTACAACATCATTTTTCTTAACATTACATTAACCAGATATAATAAATCCCAGTTGAGTCGTATCTATCCGAAAGGAACCAGAGTCGACTCATCCAACTTCATGCCTCAACTCTTTTGGAACGCTGGCTGTCAACTGGTGGCTCTCAACTACCAAACTATAGGTGAGTAGGAATGCCAACATTTTATGCAACAGAGCCGCGATGCTCAACCCGTTTTGGCTTGTGACCCCTTAAATCAAAGCTTCTTAAAGGTTGCATCTCAGGATGTATCTCTAGATTGTGACCAGTTCAACCACAGTGTGATTCTTCCTTCACAGATTGTTTTATTTGAACAATTGTAGAGGGATAAAGATCTAAAATGATCCACTAACTCACAAGAAAAGAAGACACATTTTCATTTCATTTTAAACCTTCACTTAAGACTGGGGTAATCAATTAAGGGAGTACCTCATTTTCAATGATGCCAAGACATCAGAAAAAAACAATCAATAAGCAAACCAGTTCAATTAAAAATACACTCATACAGAACAACAAACAATATCTGTTTAAACTGTTACAGGCCGATAGTGGACGTTATTAAGTACTGTCTTAAAGCGTGCAAGTGATATAAAAGTATTCAGTTTTAGGTCAAGTTGCAAGAGATTTAATGAGTCTGCTGCACTTACACTTACTAAAAGCAGTCTTTCCAAGTTCAGACTTGGCACGAGGCACCTGAAGAAGCAGCCAGTCACTGGAGCGAGTTAAAAGTGGACCATGGTTCCAGTGCAACATAGATTTAATATATGATGGTAATTTTCCGACCAGGGCTTTAAAGATACACAGATACCACAGGATACAGTGGTGAGTATTTTCGCTATCATCGGTAATATTAAAAGAAAGCTTATCAACGCGTCACCTCACAACCCCCAGATTTATTTTGCAATGCTTGGGGGTTAACCTTTACCTAACAGAGTAATGCAGGGGGCATTTTAATGTCACCTCTGTTGTCCTCAAAAAAAGAACACTCCAAGACTCTCCTGGATGATTCAATGCTAAAAGTGTTATATTCTGGCCAGTGGTTATACATATTTATATTATTATATATTATAAACACATAGTAGTTAAGAAAGCTAACATAGTTAGTTAGACATACCCAAAATTCATCCAAAATCTAAAAGTGAATTGATTAAGGCTGAGAATATATTTCATTCATTCAAAGCTTCAAAGCACTATAGATTGTAAGGTGGTATGGCAAAAAAGTTCCAGGGAGGACCAGGAATCCTGGGAGGACTTTGAGGCTGCTTTCCTCTCCTGCACTGAAATTGTTTTTTTTTCTTAATCTATTGTATGTACTATGTATATCTTTGGGCAAATAAACTAAACTAAATTGTTTGTACTTTGTTGCCCTAAACTTAATATGAGCTGTTTGTTTCAGATTTGTCCATGCAGCTGAATCTCTTCATGTTCGAGTACAACGGTCGGAGTGGCTACAGACTGAAGCCTGAGTTCATGAGACGGCCGGACAAACACTTTGACCCCTTCACAGAAAACACAGTGGATGGCATCGTAGCCAACACCCTCTCTGTGAAGGTACAACTGCAGTACCTTCTTTTTTATTAAAGCCTCTACATGTACTGTAGATACGCATTGCTTTATATATTATGTAAACTGTCCCTACAGCAGTATATATTTGTTCACTGACATATGTTTGAATCTGTCTGGTGATGTCTCTGCGTGTTGTAGGTGATTTCAGGCCAATTCCTGACTGAGCGGCGGGTGGGTGTGTATGTGGAGGTGGACATGTTTGGACTTCCTGCAGACACCAGGAGGAAAGCGCTGAAGACCAAAACCTCCCAGAACAACAATGCCATCAACCCAGTGTGGGACGAAGAGCCGATTGTCTTCAAAAAGGTGAGACGCGGCAGAGAGACAAGAGGGACGGACTGTAATAATATGCCACCTCTGTCCAATCTGTCTCTTAATGGTGGGAATTCAACTCTCTGACAGGTGATTCTTCCAACTCTGGCCTCTCTGAGAATCGCTGCTTTTGAGGAAGGAGGGAAGTTTATTGGTCATCGGATTATTCCAGTATCTGCCATAAGACCAGGTAGTAAAACTTTGAACTTTGAAATTATGATAATGTACTATTGTATTATGTCAAAAAAGAAGTATTGAGTAGCACAATGGAAATGTCTTTACATGCAAATGCCTCCAACTTGAAAGATTATTACATTCAAACTTCATTTTCTTTTGCCTTTAATGGCTGTGTAGACTCTAAATCCACTAATGTATTTGTCACATTATTCAGAAACTGCCGGTCGTTCCTACTTACCTTACCTCCTGGCTCCCACTGTTTTAAAACCCATTTGAAACAGTTTGCAGAGACATGCTGCTGGTTTTGAAAATGTCATTCACCACTTAGAATGATATTCTTTGTCTTGTGATTTTATCCTTACATGAATGTTCATGACTGATGTTTGGTGTGAACTCAACTGCACATCGCTCTATTTTCTAACTTTCTTGCCAGATTCCTACATTATTGTTCACCCTAAATAACTCAAATGATGTAATATCCGACTCTGTGTTGGTAAATGTTTCCTTTAGGTTATCGTTACATCAGCTTGAGGAATGAGAAAAACCAGTCTCTGATTCTACCAGCTGTGTTCGTCTACATCGAGGTCAAAGATTACGTCCCAGACACCTTTGCAGGTACGACTTTCTGTCAAGTCACACTTTCCCCCACTTTCTCCCAACACTTCGGTCTTTAATGGCCCCTTTTCCATGATTTTAAATTTTCTTTATTTAAACTAAACAAAACATGGTGCGACATAAAAAGTAAGACATTAAATAACATGAAAAAAGGACATTTAAAGCCTCCAAGAGATTTGCTGCAGATTCATGCAAGGATGATTTTTTTCTGACCTCTGATCTGTTGGCATCATCGCCAAAAGAAATCTAAATGTCAAATATGCAGGTTGCTGTGAAATGTATTGAGCTCATTCATGCTCCCCAGCTCCCCCACCACAGGATAAATAACAATGCACAGAAGTTAGACTTCTCACAGGTTTCCTGAGTGTTTAAGCACCTGTTCGGCCGGTGACGTATACACAGAATACTAACAGGTTTCCTGGGCACATTTATGATCTCAATAGAACATAATTTTCCTGATTTTGATGACTTTATCCTAGATATCAGCATCAAGGGAGACTTTAGACCCGTGGTGAAAGAAGTACTTAAATCTTTGTTACAAGTAAAAGCCCTGCATTCAACATTCTACTTGAGTAAAAGTACAAAAGTATTAGCATCAAAACATACATAAAGTACCAAAAGTAAAAGTAGTAGTTATGCAGAATGGCCCATTTTAGAAAAAAAATATGTCATATTATTGGATAATAATGCGCTAATGTGTTCATAACTTTAATGTTGCAGCTGGTAAAGGTGGAGATCATTTTAATGACTTTATATACTGCTGGGTGGCTTGTGAAGTGTAATATTTTACCTTATCTTTTATCATTTATTTGTAGATTATATTCTGTATTATTAATCTAAATCTGCTAAATAACTAAATGTATCAAATAAATGTGGTGGCTTAAAAAGGACAATATTTGCCTCTGAAATGTAGTGAAGTAGAAGTATAAAACAGCACTTTAAGTAAAGTACAAGTACCTCAAAACTGCATCTAAAGGTGTACTGCATGGTTTCAGCACAATTTCATTTTTTGTCTCAAATCGTAGGCATCTCTCCTTGATCCGCTAGCTGCCTGCCACCTGACTACACTGTGAAACAGCCCGGTCTCGGGAGACATCATAGGGGTCGTAAACGTCAAACAAACGTCACTAATCACTGCGTCATCATTGCTAGCGACAGACGGGGGTGTCCTGAACAAAACCGCCATTTTTAAAGCCAGCAGTGTTTTTTTTGCTGCCTCCAGCTTCTTTTGAAACAAAATTTGTCTTCTGGCTGTGGTAACAGCCACATGCCTAGAGTCAAACAACACACCTTCGATGTTCTGTGTGTGTGTGTGTGTCACGTTAGGTCATTGCAGTTTCCTGTGGCGTATTTATGACGACCAGCCGCTCGTCTCAGGCATGAGGCGGTACTAAATCTGCAATGGAAAATTTAGGACGAGGCGAGTCAAGCCAAGTAGAGTAGAGTCGAGCAGGTACCGCGTAATGGAAAAATGCCATTAGTCAGTTAGTCATGACAGTTACGGAAACATGGGGGGAGGGGCGCGCTTGCTCTGTTTTGTTTGGAATTTACTTGGAACGTCAACAGAAGTGACGTCATGCAGGTACTCATAGTGGACCTTTAAGTGCGGTACTCATGTAAATGTACTCAGTTACCTTTTACCACTGCTTTAGACTTTATACTTTCAGTCTCTCAGTTTTTGAGCCACCATCTACAAACAGTTCAACTTCTACTGCACTACAACTTGTACAAACGTATGTAGCCTAGCCTGTCTACCCTGTTTGTCAGTAAGTCCACGACACTAGCTACCCTCTGAAGTACAACTGGCAGCTCTGTATTTATCTGTTTCTATATATTTCCTCT
Source organism: Sander vitreus (assembly GCF_031162955.1). Classification (NCBI taxonomy): domain Eukaryota; kingdom Metazoa; phylum Chordata; class Actinopteri; order Perciformes; family Percidae; genus Sander; species Sander vitreus. Next base: position 27,038,946 of record NC_135871.1, read on the forward strand.
GTAGATGTGATAGAGGCTTTGTCCAACCCTATTCGATACGTCAACCTCCTGGAGCAGCGGTCCAAACAGCTGGCGGCTCTGACTCTGGAGGACGTGGAGGAGGACACACAGACTGAGGTCCGTCCTCTTTCCACTGTTTTTATGTTTCTGTCTTGAAAGCAGAACTGTAATTCTGGTTGATGTGTTTTTTTTAGGATGAGACAGACAGCTGTGCAGAACGTAAGAACGATGTGAAATCAGCTCCTCTGGAGAACGGGCTCAGCCCCGCCCCTGGCCCTGCAGGCCATACCCCCATGACGCCCAAAGCCTCCGCAGCCAATCAGCAAGCCGCTGCCACAGGTAGCATCAACCTACAAACAAAGGCACTCATTCAGAGAATGTGTAAAGTGCATCCTCCATCCATCCATCCATCCATCCATCTTCATCCGCTTATCCGGGGTCGGGTCGCATCCTAAATATGCTAATATTGATCATTTTAGCTGTATTCATTTTATTGTTGTTATTGATGTTGATTATGTCTTTTCTGCATTTTAGAAGCAGCCAAACCAGCAGCAAAGAGTGAAGATCTTGTTTTAAGTGTTCTGATAGGTCAGTATGTTGCTTTCTAATCATGTTTGGAAAAACTATCAACATACCTTTTTATGGTGCATACAAATACTAAATTAATAATTATTGACATATAAATATATTTATACATCATGTTTTCCTGTTAAACATACATGTGGCACAGTGAATACTTAATCTTGTGGATCTTACCTACAGGCCAGTAAGCCTATCATCAGTGTTGTGTAAATAATTATTACCAAAAAATCACAAATGGGCAGATTTATCTTTGCTAATAATATGTTGGATTCATGTTTATTTATATTTTCAGACATATTTTAACTTTTGGAAGAAAGAAAAAACTGTCAAGAAATGATCAAACAATAATTTGGTGGCCCCACTGCAGTAACTCGGGGGGACACAGTTAATATGTGCACAGTTACAATCCATCTATATAATAAAAAATCCAAGTATTCTTCTTGTAGCAGGACATCTTGGAAAGGCTTATTTAATTTAGTGCGTAGTTTCTGTCGCCCCCATGAGGAATTCAAAGTAATGACAACAATTCTGTTGGTGCATCCACATGATACAAGCCTTCCGTGAACGCGCTTGTAGCCAAGGAGGACACGGAGGATTAAAAAACATGATGAACTCTTCAGAACAGATAATTATCTTCACTTGAGTTTCTGCGTGCGAAAGTCGCCGGAAGACACCAATTTCTAAACACAGCCATACTGAGAAATCCAGAGAGAGTTGTGTGGAGCTGATAGTCTTAATTAGCTTTGTAGCAACTCATTTGGCAATGGCTTGAATGTAACGGACGTTCATTAATATCAAAAAGTTACGCACTAAAGCTTTAACAGAACTTTTTTGGTGGTGATTGACTACAAATGACATTAAAAATGTATCATAAATGATATGATAAAAAAACTTCCATTGTCCAAGCTTCAACAGAAATAACATAGAGAGAGAGAGACAAATACACCAGAGAAAGAATAAGCTTCATTAAACAATGCTGTGTTATCCCTTGTGGTAACAGATGTTCAAGTGTGTACCATAGAGAGTCTTCAGCAGTCAAAGGTTTACCAGAAGGAGCAGAGGCGTCAGTTTAAAGAGCTGAAGGAGTTAGTGAGGAGGCACCAGAAGAAAACCTCCGAGCTCCTCCGAGAGTTCAACAACAAGCACAAGAAAGTGACCAGACAGTGCAGCAAGAGCAGGTACACACACACATAAAGTCCTCTTCTCATCTTATTACTTTAATATCGAGCCAAAAATATCATTTCATTGTCGCCTAACTAAAAATATCATTACCCCTGTCTTGTTCTGTGTAAAGTGAAATATACTTAATTATTGTAACGTCAAAGTCTAGAACTTATCAGTAGTCGAGAATGTTTTCTGTGTTTTGTATAATGCACATCTGCATTCATTGTCAAATGTGTATACGTTCATCAGGGCTTCGTGTTCGGACGGTGAGAAAGACGAGCGCCTCCAGCAGCTGAGAGATGAGCAAGAGCAGCAGCTTCTGGCTCTGAGGCAGGAACAGTACTACAGTCAGAAATATCTACAGAGAGAACATATTAAAACGGTAAAGTCTAACAAAACCAACTGCTACTGCTGACCCTAACCCTAGTCGATAGTTTTCTATCTATCTATCTATCTATCTATCTATCTATCTATCTATCTATCTATCTATCTATCTATCTATCTATATTTGGATGAACTAATTTAAAGCTCCCTTTCTGTTGCAGACAGGAAATTCAAAATGCAAATAAAAATGAATAACTGTCTTTGAATGGTGGACGTAATGCAATATAACAATATAAATAACAAAATAAAAGATTTCCACAAAAAAATGATTCTGTGCTCTCAAATTAGGTTTTATGGTATGTTGTACATTTAGGATTTATAGTCAAGTTCCACACCAATGGTCCAGGTTCTGTAGTAAATAGTTCTACGTTGGCCAGGCCCTGTGTTACGTTGGCCAGGCCCTGTGTTACGTTGGCCAGGCATGCTTTGAACAATTTAAATGTGAACCAGTGTTTCTGTTTTCTCCAGCTGACAGAGCGACTGAGCAGTCTGGCTGAGGAGAGTCACAACAGCCAGATGAAGAAACTCAAAGACATCTGTGACAAGTGAGTTACAAATCTGGACATAGGCGTAATTTACAGGGGGGATGGGGGGGGGGGGGTTTACAATCCAATAATCAAAACTGCCTAACATAACATAATGAAAGAAATTTACACCAGAAATTGATGCAGAAAAATGTACCAAAAGGCAGGAAATTAAGTGTTTGATATGCTCAAAATTTCAATTTTGTATTGAATATCACAGTATGTACAACTATGACATTAGATGCCATGACAGTGGAAAAAAAGCAGAAACAAATCAAATACAATATGTTTCAAAGTTGAAAAGGATTTCAGAAAGTTTGTTTATGTAGTCAGTTTGTATTCATATTAAATTATAAAATGATGCTATAATCTGGTATGCTTTTACTACAAGAGGTGGCCTTTTTAATCTGCTCAATGCGATGCTTTATGTTTGATATTTTGGGGTGATCCCTCGTAAAACATCTTAGCCAGTGAGCATCTTTTGCCACTTTTTAAGACCACTGCCTGCTGCAGATACAACCATTTTCAACCCCAAATGTTTGTATTTGAATTTATTGAAAGGATAGCCCCTTGAGATGTAGCATCTCATTTTCAAGGGTGTTCTATAAACACAAATACAAAATTATAAAACACATACAAACAGAGCAGCATTACATAACAAACATACACTACAAGTACACAGATACAGACTGATTGCTCACCCTCTCTCACCCAGCTGTTATACAAGATAATTATATACGTTAACCTGGATAATAAATCAATTACATCAGAATAAAGAGCAATTGAATCAATTGTATATTTTGAACCACTTTTCCAGTTGTTTTTTTTCACCAAACCCTCCCACTATTAGCTCTAATGTTTTTCCTGCTGCCGTAGGGAGAAAAAAGAGTTGAAGAGACAGATGGATCGAAGGAGAACAGAGAAGATCAACCAAGCAAAGACCAAAGAGAAACATCTGGCTGAAGAGTACGATCCATAAACACACAGACACACACACACACACACACACACACACACACACACACACACACACACACACACACACACACACATTTTAATCTACTGTACCTCCCCGCTATACAGTAGCTCCCTCAACTATTTCATACACTGATCCATGCAGCTGGTTTTGTCAGAAAAGAAACAATGTTTAGCTCCAACTCATCTGACTTTGTGTTTCCAGGGAGAAGAATGAGATAAATAAGTCCTACGTCAATGAAGTCGTCCAGAATATAAAACGGGTGAGCAGAGGATGAAGAATTTGGGTTACAGGATTTTTTTAAATGTTTTCTATAGTCTAAAAAACTGCAGCGATGATGATGAAAATGTTATGTTTGCAACATTAACTCTCTGCTTAGCTGTAGCTCAGTCTCTCTGCAGTCATGAAACGCTTCATAAGACTTCATTTGACTGTCTGTTTTTCTGTCTCCAGCTTGAGGAGACTCAGACAAAGCGCCACGATCAGCTGGTGGAACAGCACACTGAGCTCCTGCAGGAGATACAAGACCAGAAACCAAAGGTAAAATACAATATGTAAATTGTCTTTCTCCCATAACTGCCGTTCCTTATGAAGCTCCTTTGGGTCCTTGTCTTGCCTCAGTGTAATGCACCTCCTAGCCCTTCTTATACTTCACGCTTGAATGCGCCACACAGCAAGAAATGTCTTCTTCACGGGACTCCAAGCTGCTGCTGCTGTCTGTGGCTCCAAACCCACACAGTTGAGGAAGAGTACTGACGTCAACGCGGGGCGTTTGAGTGATGTAACATGCCCTTTGGCAGCCATATTGGAGCTGCTCAACTTTAAGCAGTAATGGCTGAAAACAGCTGCTTGCATATTTTTTTTAACATACAACCCATCTGTCTCAACAGTACGAAATAAACAAGGCATATATCTGTGTTGTTTTTGACTTCACTGATTCTGTGTGTTTTTTTTAAAGATTATTCTTTGGGCATTTTTAGGTCTTTATTGACAGGACAGTTGAAGAAATGAAAGGGGAGAGAGAGGGGGGGAATGACATGCAGCAAAGGGCTGTAGGTCGGAGTCGAACCCGGGCCCGCTGCGTCGAGGTGTAAACCTCTATATATGGGCGCCTGTTCTCCCGACTGAGCTATCCGGGCGTCCGCTGATTCTGTGTTTACATAATCTCAGTTTGGTTTGCAGCAGTGGCTAATCATGGTGAAAGAATCAATCCGAAAGCAATCTGTAATCAACGTGAATTATAATTCTCTTGTGTTTCTGCAGCTGCAAGGGGCCGTGGAGGCGGAGTTTCAGGATAAGTTCCAGTGTTTGCCCGGAGAGATTCAAGACTTCCTGCAGGACAGGAAGACGGAGGTTAGAGGACACAGCAAGTCCCGACCGTCGACCCCACACGAAACGCTGTCAGAGGAGGACTGAGGAAGAAGAACATGTGACCAGGAGTGATGAAGAAGAAGAGTCGATGAATCAGTGGAAGTAGAGGAAGTTAGAGGGAAACATTGAGGAAAGGGAAGTGAGAGGAGATTTTAAGATTATGAAGACTGTTTATTTTCTTTTTAATGGAAGAATGCTTTATTGGTTTATTTTTTAATTCCATTCAAGCATGCACTTCGTTGTCTATCTATCTATCTATCTATCTATCTATCTATCTATCTATCTATCTATCTATCTATCTATCTATCTATCTGACAGTTTGTGCAGTGAACATACTATTTTATATGCACATGGAGAGATGTTTTACAATATAACACAATCACTTCAGCAGTGTTTTTAGTCAATTCCAAGCAGCTATGGCCATGACAACTTTTACAATGGTCAGAATCAAAAACTGCAATAATAATGCACTTATAAACAGCAGCTGGAGATTATTTTACTTTGCTCAAGAGCACTTTGGGGATAGTAATGAGTGAGATGCACATGCTCTTCTTTCACTTTTCCCCATGCAGATATATCTTGAAAATCGAGAAAATAAAGTGCAATTAGAAATGATGTATTATTATTATTATAACAACCCAGGATGATGTGCACAGCAGCACAAGATAATACACACATACCATTGTGTAATGTGAAAACTGTATACTTTTCAGGATATGGGAAAATACACACAGTGATTTTAATGTTATTTTATGTTACATCAATCTCACTGCATCTAATGTCATGTAATATTTCAAGTGCATATTGTGTGGCCGTTTTTTGGGGGTGATGATTGTTCATCCGCGTTACAAGTAAGACCTTAACAGGGATGAAGCCCATATTCAGAATATTAAAGGGATAGTTTGGATATTTTGAAGTAAGGGTACTTATCCTTAGGCAAGGCAATTTTATTTATATGGCACCATTCAGACATGAAGCAATTCAAAGTGCTTTACAGGGGTGAAAAATACATAAAGAATATTAAAGCAACATTAAAATTACAAGTAAAAGACAAATAATGCACACAAAAAACAATTTAAAAGAAATGATATTCCAAAGACAATAAAAACAAAGCAAGCAAATTAATAGTTACAGATTATTGTACAGATTATTACAAATAATTGTCAGTGTATTACCTACAGCGGCAGCTAAACATTAGCTAGCAGTTAGTTTTAACCCTTTTAAAACATCAAAGTCAAACAATAACACAAACAGCCTAACCAAAGGAGGCAGCGGTAACTGTTTTTGTCAAAGGAGTCCGGTGGCTTTGAAGAGAGCAGAGACAACGGCTTCAGTTCCCCGTCTGAAAGGGCTATCTGACAGCAAGGTAAAGTTGTAAAAATATCATGAATATAGCAGAACACTTAAACTGATGTAGATTATTTTAGACATAGCTTAGCTTCCGTGTCGGTACTCCTGCCTGCTTCTCCAAACTGGGGGCACGCCAACCGCCATCTACTGTAGCTAAAGGCTCTGACACACCACCCGACAGCCAACCGTCGGCAGAAAAGGCAGTCGGACTGATCAGTCTCCCCGAGTTGGTCAAAAAAGTGCCTCGGAACACACCGAAGCACGTACGTTCTGCGCGTGAGTGAGACGTAATACGTCTCCATAACAGCAGGCGGTTTTATTTTGTATTGTCACCCCAAAAAATGAAAACCGACAGCTGATTGGACGAATGCGTCACATGGGTCTGGCTTCTCCCGAATTTCAAAACCGACCACAATGGCAGCTCGTTCGGAATACAATCTCGTATTTTACAAAAATAGTTCACCAAACGTGTTTCTGAAAACATTTCAAGCGAGAAATAGGACATGCAGTTGCTGAATCTGTCTTCATTTCAGATCGACAAAGGTCAGTTTAAAAGATTTTCGTCAGATTTTGAGAGGCGTTCGACACGCTCATCCCGTTCGTCATTTCCGGTAATTGGTCATTGAGTCCGACTGCCCACTGGCTGAGTCAACAAGTCAAATCGGCCCAAATGAAGGCCGACGGCTCCTCCGACTGACGATGGCACGGAACACACCGAACAGACTCGAGTCACTGACCTCGCCAGACTGTCTGACGGCCGATTATCGGGTTGGTGTGTCAGTGCCTTAACACACTGACTATGGAGAAGTAGCTCATACAACCACACTTCAAAAAATCCAAACTATCCCTTTAATGAGTATGTTGACACTTAATTTTGAGTGAGGAAATCATCTGAACTAGTTGAATTTGATAAAGAAAAAGGCTCAGTAAATAACTATCTGTACTATGTATTTTACAAGATTTATGCCTAGACAACCACTGGATCATTTATTGAGTCCTCAAATACTTGGATTATTCATATATTTACTTACTTACTTATTTATTTATTTATTTATTTATTTATTTATTTATTCATGACATTTTGGGAGAAGAATTAATCACAATAGCAATTTCTGTTAGGTTATTAAAATTATACATCATAGCATGACTGTTAGCCTGAGACATTTATGAACCAATGGACTTTAATTTTAATAATGTTTAATCGAAGGAAGAGGATTTGCACAGAAACATTTTGGGATGAGTATGTTTTTTTTTTTATTTCTTTAAAAAAATGATCAGTTTTCTGAGCAGTAGCAGCAACGTCCCATCAGTTCCCTCCGACTGCTACCCAAATCGACTGACAGTTGGATGTCCTGTTAGAGGTGGAAGAGCATCAAAGTCTACTGCCGCTGCATGATTTATTTGATTTGATGTGAAAATAGTGTTAGCACAGTTATCATTCTGATATGCTATTTCTTTATTTATTGTTATTTTCATTATAATTAGGGATCAAGAACATAAACCATTTGTAAAAAAAAAAAAAAGTGAAATGAATGGAGCTTGTCTCTCTTTGTACAGTGATCTTCCCAACAATATTTGTTGGAACACTTTCCATGTTTTGCTTTTCCTCTGCGCTAAGGCTTCAGCTGTGTTCAACAAACTTTTTGCAGGGAACCGTTCCTTCAAATTTAAGCCGCTGTTGATTAAAGCTTTAGTGCGTAACTTTTTGATAATAATGAACATCCGTTACGTACAAGCCGTTGAGTTGCTACAAAGCTAATGAAGACTATCAGCTCCACACAACTCTCTCTGGATTTCTCAGTGTGACTATGTTCAGAAGATTGTGGCGTCCGGCGACTTTCCCATGCAGAAACTCGAGTGAAGATAATGACCTCTTCTGAAGAGTCCATCATGTTTTTTTAATCCTCCGTGTCCTCCTTGGCTACTAGCAACTGCGTGGAGGATGATGTGGGGATGGTGCACGATCACGGAAGGCTTGCATCATGTGGATGCGCAGACAGTTTTGTCATTACTTAGAATTCCTCATGGGGGTGACAGAAACTACGCACTATAGCTTTAAGATTAAACAATCTTGGCCATGGCCTGTACTTGACTTCGTAAAGGTAGCCTACACTGCAATTTTAATGGCAAGATTTTAGACTCAGCTGCAAACATTAAAGTACCTCACAATCCTGTTACCACTTAAAAGTATGTGTTTAAAACATGTTTAAAGTCTGCAAAGTGGTTCTCCAACAAAATGCCTTGTTGAACGCACCCTTGCTTTAGTGATTAAACTGAGCATGCTTTATTGTCTTGGATTTCTCCACCAGATTAATAGTTTCTTGGTTTTACTGAATGCTATTTTAAGATCAATTGAAAATTAAAAAATATTTGATCTAAAACTGAGGTGGTGTTTATATTCCGGATGTTATAGTCCAACATCGCAGCTGTATTAACCTTTTAGAGAAGATGCACTGATGAGGCGAATGAGAGGAGGTAATTACTGTTGTCAACCACATCAAGACAAACCCACTGCAATGCACAAAACACTGCCATCATTTTGTGTTTGAGCACGATGATGTGGGCTTTCACAGGGAGGCAGTGCACTGTAGGTGTCATGGGGGAGGAACGTGGAGGAGGGTTTTCAAGCTGAGAGATGGTCTGTCATTATTTTGTTTGATGATGAACTTTCTGCCTGTCGACGTCACTGACAGTATGGAAATTTAATGACTTGTTATATGTATATATGCCATCTAAGATTATTCTTTCTTATTACGGGTGGCTTATTTCTTTGTCTATGTATTTACCTTGTCAGTACAGTCCATCTTGCACAATGTGTTACCTTTGTTTTGTCATGGTATTTACTTTATTCTCACTATCTTTCAAATTTTCTATAAAAAGTCCATTTTACTTGCTCATTTCTACTCATGGCCACAATGTTTCCAAAGGTAGCAGATATGTTATGGTAAGTTAAGCTATACAATTATGCATTTTAACTTTTTTTGTGCAATTTTGTAAATCTAATGTGACGGTACAGCCAATAGGAAATTGCATCCAGGAATCAATATTTTTCTTATTAACAACGGATCAATGACTCTGTGTAATATGAAAGGGTTCCCTCATCCCCACAGAATGTTATCACCACCTCTGCAGATCCACATTTTTTAGCCTCTTTTAGCTTATTGTTTTGGTTTTACTGCACATTCACTGTTTGGAATAATGCTGCCCCCAAGTGGCTGTTTGGATGGAATTACCAAACAGCCACTTGGGTGCAGCAGAGACAAGCTGTAAACACAACACTGACATATTATCAGTCCGATATGTACTCTCTTTTAGCTCTGTTTTTTGGTCTTTTAGAGTAAATCCTGAGGGGAATGTTTGGCTCTTTAGCTGCTAGATGTTTCACTTTCTTCACCAGCTAGTCTCTAACTGTGTCTGTCTGTCTTCTGGTTAGGGAAGAGCAGGTGGTGTACAGTGGGCTTTTTAGAGCTTTGTCACTGAAAACAGCTGCCTGCTGATGATGAGTAGTGAGAGTGAACCAAAACAGTAAAGTTGTGGGCCAGAAAACCGAAACAATGCAAGAGACCCCTTTCACAAGCAAGTACATTACATGTCATTTAGCTGATGCTTTTATCCAAAGTGACTTCCAATTGCTATATATGTCAGAGGATGCACGCTTCTGGAGCAACTATTGGTTAAGCGTCTTGCTCAGGGACACATTGGTTGGTGTATCACAGTGGGAATTAAACCCAGATCTCCCACACCAAAGGCATGTGTCATATCCAAGCGCCATCACCACCCAAGTAATCATGTTATCCATTGTTACTATAATTTCTTTTGCTACTTTAAGGTGATATGTCAGAGGTTTATGAATAAATTAAAAAAATGGTGGGATTTTATAGATTAAAATTGTATGCTCAACCGTTCAAGCTTATTATTTGCTTTTAAAGGTTAGTTCAAGAAATGTGATAACTTTTAGAACTTTATACAGAAGAAATTGTTCATATTATAAACCTGTTCATAATGAGGTATGTGATAACCCAGAGTAACTGGAGCAATGTTTTTGGAAAGAGGTGTTGCTGACATTTTGATGTGCACCACAAACAAAATTCAGTGGAGGCTAAATCTAAGAGTCGGATATCTCACAACCTGGAAACATAAAAACTAGAAAAACAAACATCATCAACATCTGCATGAGATACCAGAGGTGTAAAGTAACTAAGTAGGGTACATTTACTCAAGTCCTATACTTAAATACAATGTAGATCTATTTGTAGGAGTATTTCCATTTTAGTTATTCTACTATTATATTATCTGACTGCAATGGTTACTTCTCAGATTAAAATTTAAAAACCTGTAATGAGTTTCTAAAATGAAATATTGTTAAACATAAATACTAGCCTAAAGTTAAAGTACTAGACCACCACGATTATATTATATATGATGGCGTAGCATTACAATGACAGCGGCCATTCTGCTGCTTAATGAGTACTTTTACTTTTGATAGGCTATTTTAAATATTTTTTAGGCTATTGTACTTTTAGGCTTGTAAAGGTTTAAATGCCGGACTTTGACTTAAAGGTCCCATGGCATGAAAATTTCACTTTATGAGGTTTTTTAACATTAATATGAGTTCCCCCAGCCTGCCTTTGGTCCCCCAGTGGCTAGAAATGGAGATAGGTGTAAACCGAGCCCTGGGTATCCTGCTCTGCCTTTGAGAAAATGAAAGCTCAGATGGGCCGATCTGGAATCTCCTCCTTAAGACGTCATAAGGGGAAAGGTTACCTCCCCTTTCTCTGCTTTGCCCATCCAGAGAATTTGACCCGCCCATGAGAAAGAGAGAGACATCATGGCTTGCAAAGGAGCAAAGTGGCAGTTGGTCAAGGCCACACCGCCACCCTCCACCTTGCCCCCCCTCTCTCCTCCTCAATAGCATTTAAAGCTACAGACACAGAAATGGCACATACTAAGGAAAGCTCATTGTGGGACTGGCTCTAGTGGCTGTAATTCTGCACCAAGGCTGAATTTCGGGAAAGAGACTTCAGATACAGTATTAGGGGACCACTAAGGCCTATATAAAAGAGACTTCAGATACAGTATTAGAGGACCACTAAGGCCTATATAAAAGAGACTTCAGATACAGTATTAGGGGACCACTAAGGCCTATATAAAAGAGACTTCAGATACAGTAATAGGGGACCACTAAGGCCTATATAAAAGAGACTTCAGATACAGTATTAGGGGACCACTAAGGCCTATATAAAAGAGACTTCAGATACAGTATTAGGGGACCACTAAGGCCTATATAAAAGAGACTTCAGATACAGTATTAGGGGACCACTAAGGCCTATATAAAAGAGACTTCAGATACAGTATTAGGGGACCACTAAGGTCTATATAAAAGAGACTTCAGATACAGTATTAGGGGACCACTAAGGCCTATATAAAAGCATCCAAAAAGCAGCATGTCATAGGGCCTTTAACATTTAGTTAAAGCTACATTGTGTCAGAATTTCTCCCATCTAGCAGTGAAATTGTAAATGACAACCAACTGAATATTACTTTCTAGCCCTTCCTACGGTGGCCGAACCCAAAATTAGCTCTCTCTATCGTTTACACGCAGCTGTTCTAGCCACTCCAATATTAACTTTAGTCTTGTTGCTTAGCCTGTCGCATTGTCGTTTTAGTTCTCTTTTTAGCTTCCCTGGCGAGTAATCTCCCCCTTGGATTTGTCATGGTGCCACTAGGTGTAAGGTGGTATGTCCCTCTTTGGCTGGTATTTTAAAGATGGAGGCGCTACATGGCTGCCATCATTCAAGCGAGTCGCTCGTATGTATTCTGAATGATTCTGAATGGCAGATTCTTCGCTTACGGGAATACTTTGATTAGTTGGAGGAAGTAATTACACATGAATGAGCACATATTTGTGAAAGAACAAAGGGTTTTTGCTAAGAATCAACTAAAAAAATTACACAATGTAGGTCAAAGTCCTGCATTAAGTTGAGTATTGTATATTGCTTTACTTTAAGTAAAAAAGTTCTTCACCACTGCTAGATAGCCTACTAAAGGTAGGCTAAGTGAGAAAATATACATTTTTAATTAGTTTGTTTTCTAATTCTACGTGAACCAGACCGTTGCAGTTCATACTGTGTCCAGCAGATGGCGAGACTGAGCCGCAAGTGGGCTTTATCTCTCGCCGTAAAAGAAGAGCTACAGCTTCTCAGCATCAGCACCAGACGTCTCCCTCCTCCGATCTGTGCTCTCCTCCTCTCCGTCCACTGCGGAACATCGGCCTGTTTTCCATCAATCCCTCCGCCAGCGGCAGACCCAGCTCGTCATGGACAACTCCGGCAAAGAGAAGGAGGCCATGCAGCTGATGGCTGAAGCCGACAAGAAGGTCAAAGCGTCCGGATCCTTCCTCGGGGGGATGTTCGGGTAAAAAGGCTCTCATTCTCTGTTTACCTCTCTCTCGTTTTGGTATGGGGGGGAGATCTCTGCACGCGGGGCCTATCAAAGCCTGTTAATTGCTTCTGCTTTCCTTGACTGAGAAATCCTTCTAATATTGTAAGAATAGCCCTACTGCTTTTCTGTGCTTCTCAGCTGTAGAGGCGTAATCAACCCTATTGTTGTATTATTGTTGTATTTTATAGGCTATTCCTGTAATCTAGGCCTGCTCTTTACATCCCTATAGGAGATGGTAACGTTCACTGTGACATTGTGTCCTTCTGAAAGATGTATCCAAAGATTGTCATAGAACCTTTTTTCATCAGCTGTTGCATGCCGAAAATATGAGCTGTCATCGCAGCTAATATGGCCTGCGTGACCTGGCCTGTCACACGCAAGAGAAATGTAAATGTGTCACATCGATGCTGCTGCTACAGCGGGATGTGAGCGGGATCGCACGGAGCGTGAGGCCGGGCAAGAGACGCAGGAGGGCGGTGAGAGCAGCGCAGTCAGGACGGTGTGCGAAGAATCAGTCGGTGGTGATGCGGGGGTTGTTTAGTGTGTGTGTGTGTGTGTGTGTGTGTGTGTGTGTGTGTGTGTGTGTGTGTGTGTGTGTGTGTGCGCGCGCGCGCGCGCGGATGGGAGGGGCGGATGTTTACATGTCAAATGGAAACACTGGAATAGAAATGATGTAACCTGACATAGGATAGATAGATAGATAGATAGATTAGGGAGATAAATTATTGAATTGAGAGTGCATCTATTTGATCATTATGTTGAGTAGTTTTAACTATAGTAAAGCCTTATATATTATACATTGGCAATGTGTTTTAAATGTTGCATGTAGAGCAGTTTTATATAAATGTGGAGGATGTAAAAGTCACACAATGTAGATATAACAAAGGGAATATTCAGTATCTAAAAACTGTACCAAAGGACAAGATACAAAACTTAACTTACAGGCTAGAGCTGAAGTGATTAGTTGATTAACTGATTACTCAATCTACAGAAAATGAATTGGCAACTATTAAACACCTAAGTGATTTATATAACAAGCGGTACCCATTTACAGCTTTTTAATTTTTTGCTTTCCTTTGTCTAATGTGATTATAAACAGAATAATATTGTGGACAAAACATGATATTTGAAGATGTAACCTTGGGCCATTTATTAACATTTTCTGACAGTCCATTTACGTTTTATTTCTGTTCATACTGCAGTAAAAAAAAACATCAGATTCATGCAAATATTAAATTTAAGAGAGTTTGAGCTCCAGGGTGAATGACCTCCACAATGACGTCATTCTGCTCTTATCATTTTCTGCCTTTTAATTTGATGTTTTTATTAAACATAAATGTTATGATTGTTTTAATGCTGAGCACTACGTGTTATGAATTGTGCTATATAAATAAAGTTTAGTATTAATAAAGTTTATTATTATTCAGCTGGACAACGCTGCATGCTAGTTTAAAATACTCTTTTATATCGGAGGACAAAGTCAGAGTGACAGTTTGCAACATTCAAGTAAATACTGTAATTTAAAATGCAACACAAAAATCATGGAGTCGAAATAAAATTAGAAAAAAAGAAAAGGAAATGATTAATTTTGTGTGTGTGTGTGTGTGTGTGTGTGTGTGTGTGTGTGTGTGTGTGTGTGTGTGTGTGTGTGTGTGTGTGTGTGTGTTATAGGGGGAACCATAAGGTGGAGGATGCCTGTGAAATATATGCCAGAGCAGCCAACATGTTTAAGATGGCAAAGAACTGGAGTGGTAGGTGACAGGCACACACACACACACACACACACACACACACACACACACACACACACACACACACACACACACACACATATATGTCACATACTCATACTGCATAATAAACAAAACAAAAAAATCACATGAATGTGTGCATGAATAACCAAACTCCCACACCAAACACCCCCACATGAGCTCACACACACATTTTAACAGGATATACATGATTCAACAGCCTGCAGAGAGAGTTATACTGTATTGCCACATAAGAGCTTTCATGTAAACATTGGATTCATATATGAAATTTCCGGACAGTTTGGACAAATGAGTGAGACGTTTCAGGCTGCAGAAACCAGCGTGTGTCCTAGAAAGAATGATGTGCTGATAATAGCTCATGCAGTATTTAGCTGTTTAGATGTGTGTTTTGATGGTTCTGCTGCCTGATGTGGGTCGACAGAGTGAATCACGCAGCACGCAGTGCAAATTAATAAAAGAGGAGTGTCAAAGGCATGTTTAGTGCAACTAGAAACTGAATTTAAATTACATTTTCATTCATTCATTACCCATTTACAGCTTTTATTGTGTTGCTTTTCTTTGTTTAATGTCATTATGTTAATGTTAGGTTGTTGGGTTGTTATAATAATCTGCAGATTGATCGATAATGAAAATACTGTTAGCTGCAGTCCTTATTCAATTTATTCATCCATAAAATCATGGAAATTACAGAGCTCCATTCTAAAAAACCAGCTCTGATTACAAAAAACCTAAGATATAAATAACCACAACACAAAATAAAATCATAAAAAATATATATATATATATATATTTAAGCCAATTTAGTCTTTTACTTTTCAATTTGATTCATAGTAGAGTAACCAGTCTTGTCAGAAAGGAGCAGAGATGCAGAGATACTGTTTTAAACCTTTATCTTCATAAGAAAGCAAACAGACAGACGGATTCGTTAACACAGTCACATAGTTCAAATTAAAAAATGAGGAGTGTTTGGTCAAAGGCACGTTTAGGGCAACTAGAAACTGAATTTGGATTACATTTGCATTCACTGAACTTGTGTCCCATTCAAACTGTGACTGTGTGTGTGCGTGTCCACGTGTGTTTGCTCGTGTGTGTGTGTGTGTGTGTGTGTGTGTGTGTTTGTGTGTTTGCTTCTAGCTGCGGGGAATGCTTTCTGTCAGGCCGCTCGGCTCCACATGCAGCTGCAGAACAAACTGGATTCTGCCACCAGCTTTGTTGATGCCGGCAACGCCTACAAGAAGGCAGACCCACAGGGTGAGCGCTGCTGTCTTTCACACACACACACACACACACACACACACACACACATCTAAGATGTAAAAGTCTATATATCTTATATTGTTTCTCTTCCTTCCCAAATAGCGCCATTGGTACTTGACGTAAAACATGAAACATCAGGCATTAGTGTTTAATGAGTATATAATGGGGCTTATTATTCTGATACATCTTATCAGACCTAGTTGGACTTTGTGAGTTCTTGGCCGATTCATATCATCTGGGAGCATTAATTTGCTTTCCGATCCAGACCAGTGGTTCCTGTAGGATCATTTTCATAATACAAATTCTCCATCCACCATTTCACCCAAATTTGCTGTATTTTCTTCAGCGTCTACATCATTTTCTCACAAATTATGGCATAGATGAACAAGGTAAAGTGTTTATCAATGGATGCCCCTATCTGATTTGGTACAAGCACATGCAAGAATTAGTTTCTTCCTGCTGGATTTGGTGTTCAGCACATCTCTAATTGTGGTCTAAAACCTCTTGCGTGCTGTGTTGGTCTTTGAAAGTGTCAGTGGTCTTCAGGCCTGTTCCCAACTTTGGCGATGCTTAAAGTCAGATGTAAATTCTTTGGCAGTCTTGTTTTCATATCATTTTTGAGTAATATGAGAGGTTTGAGCTCTGTGGTCTAGAACTATATTGTGGCTGAAAAGTGTGGAGTGAACACGGGGTATACGCCAGAACATATCAAGGATGTTGATCATAGTCACTATTGATTTAGTTTTAATGAGTATTTGTTTCACTTTATCTAACATCAGTTTTAATTCTTTGTTTACAGTAATCTCAGATGTAGTAACAAACAGGATTCTTCTCTCAGATGGTGTGTTAATCTACTTTTCAAGCCACATTTTTGCCACTCCATCTGTTTTAAAGCAGAGGGCTTTAACATGCTGTACTAAAGTAAAATTTTGTGGGTATTTTCATTTTCTTCTACTTCATACTTCTACTGCATTTCTGCACTTTTTACTTCTAATGTGATGTTTCCAGTTGCCACTCGTGGTATTGCAACGTAAATTCCCCCTGCGGCCCAAAAAGGATTTTCCACCATGCTCCTTTGTGAAAGAGACAAACCCAAGGGGATTTTTTTATTGCATATGTGCTGGGCGAGCAAATTCATTGAATAAAAGAGGAGCCATTTTGGGATCCGATATCCATTTTTTAATATGCATCCATGGGTGGAGCACAGATGCGGAGCCCTGGAAACGTTGACCAATCAGAGCCCAGATAGCAAACAGTCATTGAAACTATGTTAAATCAACATTGTCCACATCCATTGTCAACATTAAGTCATTGAATCAACATTGCTGCGCGGCGCCCGTCGTCCATTAATATCTAACAATGGACACCTCGTCGGCCATTAACCCTTACTTAATCAATCATAAAGATAACTATAGATCAATGCTGTTCCAATGTTGTTGCCATCAACATTAATAACATCAGGTTTCATCGATATGGTAATGGTGATTCAACATTTATTTTGCATTAAAATTTCAATATCAACCATAATGATGATTCAGATGGAAAATCAATATTTATTCAATGTTGGCTTGCTGTCTGGGAGCAGACATTTTTCAGGAGGGGGTGCTTAAAAAGACAGGTGCTCTCAGACAGAGGGTGAATACAGGTGCAGCAGCCGTGGGCAATATGAGAAAAATAAAGTGTTTTTTGAACGTTAAAGCATGTAAACATGTTCTAGTAGAAAATACAAGTATGGGCCTGAAAAATGCTCTCCTTTAAGTATATTTTGATGCTAATACTTTTGTACTTTAACTTAAAAACACTTTGAACGAGGACTTTTACTTGTAGCAGAGTATTTCTACACTGAGGTATTACTACTTGCCATGATGAAAGGGGAAGCCTCTGTATCACAGTCGGAGTCAGGACCCTGAGGTGGTATTATTGGAGGATTAAACTGGGTCCTTGGGTTGCTCTAGGAAAATTGATATCTGGGTTATGCTGCAACAGCCCCCTTGTGATAAGCTTAATAAAATGCTATGGGTT
Organism: Sander vitreus; assembly: GCF_031162955.1. NCBI lineage: Eukaryota > Metazoa > Chordata > Actinopteri > Perciformes > Percidae > Sander > Sander vitreus. The sequence continues at coordinate 27,056,789 of NC_135871.1, forward strand.
AGCAGGTTAGTAGTCACAGAGGGAGGAAACTGAAGGAGTCTTAATTTGACTGAGCAGGCTCAGAAGGCTTCAGCAGACGCTTTCTAGTTTCCTTGTATTTATAACATATCTTCTTTCGCTCTAATCTGTCTCCTTCCAGAGGCCATCAACTGTCTAAATCAAGCCATTGACATCTACACTGACATGGTAAGCTGTGCCTCAACCATTGAACAGCTCCCTGTGACAATCACTCTTATCTTTGAGTAATACCTCGTATGTGTGTGTGTGTGTGTGTGTGTGTGTGTGTGTGTGTGTGTGTGTGTGTGTGTGTGTGTGTGTGTGTGTGTGTGTGTGTGTGTGTGTGTGTGTGTTGGTTACAGGGTCGTTTTACCATCGCAGCCAAACATCACATCACTATAGCGGAGGTTTATGAGGCAGAGCTGGTTGATATTGAGAAGGTATGTGACGGGGATAATGATTTTCAGTTTCTTTTAGGTTTGTCATTATGTTTTTGTTGAATATACATTATGATATTCTGTGCTAAACTGCTTGTTCTGTTTTTTTGCTTTCAGGCCATTGCCCACTATGAGCAGGCAGCAGACTACTACAAGGGAGAAGAATCTAACAGGTACAGTTTATGTGCTGAAACTAACACACACATGAATGGAGCGGGAACGTTTAGTGAATTAATCAATGTCAACAGAACATCACTCTGCAGCTATTTTGATAATATACTTATCGTTTGTGAGTCCATTTGTTAGCAAAACATTTGAACATTGAACACAAAAAAAACTATTTTCAGATGTTCTTTTGGACTCTGGGAAATTGTGTAGATCATCTTTCACTTTTTTCCAAAAGAAAGTTTGTATAATTGAGAAAATAATTGTCAGAATCAGGTTTATTGCCAAGGAATTTCCATTGGTAGGTTGGTGCATCACTATAAAAGAAAAGAACAAGTAGCCTACTACAAAAGTCAAGAATCATGAATATAAAATAGAAAGATTTGCGATAAGAATCAAAAACATTTGTTTTTAAAATGAAAAGGAGTTGTACAAAATTTAAAAATAAAGACAATGGAATGTACAAAATGGATTGATAATGAAAATATAGTCATTAGTTGTAGCCCTATACATGTCAGTATATGATCACGTGTATTTACAATATACCTGTAGTCTCATGCATAAAACTAATTTACAGCATATTCTTCAAAAGAACTCTTTCATAACCAAATTCAGCTAAATTTCTAAAAGAAATGTGTTTATTAGCAGTTTTTTTGGAATATTGCTAACAAGTATTTTCAGTATTGACGGATTTATTTTGCATTTTAATTTGAGGATAAACTTCTTTAAATGCACCATCTTGTTTTTAAGGCGGTCCTCCTCAGGCACAAAAACATTTAAACAAAAAACAAATCCATAAATAATAGTAATGATTATAAAAACAAAACAAACAGCACAGCTTAATCTCTAAACTTTTGATTTTTTTCTTTGTTTTCTGAACTGATTCATTGCAAAAGTTCGAGTTTGAGTGTAAGAATAAATACTTTCACTATGTAGCTTACTTTTGTTCATACATAGATTACGTAGAATAGTCTTGCGTTGAAATTTGCCGGTGACAGTGCACTAAATGTTGTTGACAGTGTGGCAGTGAGTCACAATAAAAGGTGCAGCCCTGTAACAATATGATGAGGTGGTCCGTGAACGATGCTGACTCCCACTCCAACGGAGTTATTACAGCGAAGCCCGATGGCCTTTACAGTAGGGCAACACATCATCCATCATCTAAATGAGACTTCTCTACAAAAGCTCGGCTTGGAAAATATCACTCCTTATACTTCCACTTGCTTTGAGCATAATGGTGGAAACCAGTGGTGTTGTCTAATTGTATTGTAGTGGGTATACTGCACTGTATATGTATATGTTTGGGGGGGTGGGGTCTGGGTGCCCTTCCCCAGGGAAATTTTCAGCGTCAAAGACTTCATTTCCTGAATTTTGATACACTTGTATGCAGCAATTCACGGCTAAAATACATTTATTTATTTAGCCTATGCAAAGAAAACAAAACACGGATGACAATTTAAAATATGTCAAAAATATAATGGAAAGTATGTTGTTATTGTTCATTGTGCATTTTTACGTGGGTATATGGAAATCCTGGAGCTTTCTTACTGAGTATACTACGTATACCTGCGTATCACGTAGACTACACCACTGGTGGAAACAATGGTGATACAAATATTAGCCGTTAACTCTGGGTTTCTTTGGTTGTGTGTGTTTCAGCTCAGCCAACAAATGTCTTCTGAAGGTGGGACACTACAGCGCTCAGCTGGAGCTGTACCCGAAAGCTATTGAAATCTATGAACAGGTAACCGCTGAGTGCACACAGTTTCTAAAGTCTTTATAAAAAATGGTCAGCACACATGTATATGGTGAGAAAAATTCTTTATTTGGATACCCATTAGCTTGCACAAAGTGGTCGCTAGTCTTCTATAGTCCACAAAAGATAAACAATTTAAAATAATAATCAGTGAGCCAAGAAACACACAAAACAAGCCAAATGCAAAGACCAGGAAATAAGTGAAATGACTAAACAATTTGAAATGACTAAACAATTGAAAATGACGTTTTACATTGGAAAATAATAAAATGTTCTGTTTTTTAGTACGTTTTTGTTGTCAGGGACTGTAGTTTGTGATGTTGTTTATTTGATTGCATTCAACTGTGAGGTGTAGTGGGATAGTTAAAACTTCCATAATATGAAATAAACATTAGCTATTTCTGTAGAACATTTTCAATGTAAAGCAAAATTTCAAACAGTAGCAGCAATCATAAGTAAAACAACAAAAATTAAAACAACCATACAAAAATGTACACGCAGTAAAAACAAATGTGAAAGTCCATAGGATTTTTTTTAATGTTCCATCTGATCACATTCTGCCTTAAAAGTCAATAATTTAGTGTGTTTCTGCTGTTTTTGTTTGTGTGTGTGTGTGTGTGTGTGTGTGTGTGTGTGTGTGTGTGTGTGTGTGTGTGTGTGTGTGTGTGTGTGTGTGTGTCACCTGTTTTTCAGGTTGCTATGAACACCATGGACAATCCTCTGTTGAAGTACAACGCTAAAGAGTATTTCTTCAAGGCTTCACTCTGTCACTTCATAGTGGATGAACTGAACGCCAAGGTAACACACACCTGTACACGCAAACACACACACACACACACACACACACACACACACACAAACACAAACACACACACACACACACACACACACAATGATTTCTTTGTGTGTGTTGCAGTTGGCCATAGAAAAGTACGAGGAGATGTTTCCAGCCTTCTCAGACTCCAGAGAGCTCAAACTCTTAAAGGTATATTTCTTTTCTTTTTTCATCTCTTTCTCTCCATTTCTGTTATTTTATGAAAGTAAACATGCTGAGTACATAATACTCGTATTAAAATATGATTTTGATTAGTCAAAAACTCATTAAGAGTTTTTATTATGCCATTAAAAAGATTATTTTTTTCCTTATGACCTTCTGAGTGTCCATACATATCGTATTTAAGGTCATGTTTGCTTAACTGTTATCAGCAGCCCATGCAAGTTTTAATTATTAGTTATATTAACAATAATATAGGCAACTGGTCTGACAAAAATTCAGTTATTCAACATTTGATTAAACATTTGAGAACTTCCATGTCATAGTAAAATTGGAGGTCATCTAAGTAATTTACAGAAATATAGCTAAATCATGAGGGTTTAAAACTCAGTGTTTGCGTTTTTCTGTTCACGCACTATCGCTCCCTATCCCTTGGTGTTAGAAAAGTCTCATGTTGTGTTGCCACAGAAACTCCTAGATGCCCACGAGGAGCAGAACAGCGAGGCGTTCACGGAGGCCGTTAAGGAGTTTGACTCGGTGTCTCGTCTGGACCAGTGGTTGACCACGATGCTGCTCCGCATCAAAAAGACCATCCAGGGAGACGCTGGGGACCTGAAATAGACATGTTTACAGATTGGGGAGTCAGGGCGAGACAAGGGAAAAGGGAGGGGGGTAAAGAGAGAAGAATTATCAGGATAGAGGAAATTAGTAACTAAATGAAAGGAAGGGAGAATGACGGGCAGTGTAAAGATGTGTTTTGGTGGAAGAAAGGTCTACAAGAAGAGATGCAAAGAGATGGACATATGAAGGGGGGTAAAAGGGAGGGAGGGTGGGACTGAGGGAGTTTACAGTTGTACATATCAGTCTGCATGTGACCCCAAAATAGCTAAGCATTACCTTTAAACCCCCTTTAGATGACCCTGTGTCCCTGGTCCTACAGTATTGCTCCCGTAACACTGGACAGAATTGTACTTAAAGAGAAAGAAATAAAAGGTGTGTGCGTGAAAGAGAGAGAGTGTGTTAGTGTTTGTGTGTGTGTGTGTGTGTGTGTGTGTGTGTGTGTTTGTTTGTTTGTGTGTTTGTGTGTTTGTGTGTCCGTCCACTGCAGTAAGGTAAATTATATACTATTTGATGGGAAAGTGTGCAGGCCATATCAGATTTAAGGATATATGTTATTACAAAGGGATAATAATGTTATTTATGAGATAACTGATATTTATTGTCAATACTGAAAATATTATTTACGTTTGTTATGGTACTCAGTGTTACGATTTGTCTTAATATTTTAGGTATTAGCCCTTCTCCTTTCTTCTTATTCTCCTGTCCCTTATCTGTTCTTCCTCCTCCTCCTCCCTCTCCTCCTCCTCCGTCTCCCCTCATCCTCTCCTCACCCCTACACATTGTCAAAGTCAGTGATATCACCCATTGTGATCGGTTGCTTCCTTGTGTTCTGGCCAACGGTCAGTCGGTGCAGTTAGCCAACAGTGTTTACCACCGCTGCCTCGTTTGTGCATGTCTTTTTGTCATGTTGATGTAAGTGTTCTCCGTGTCGTGCTACCGTGTGAAGAACATACATGTAGCCTGGTATCATTTGTGTGAAATCAGTAAATATGTACCTCTGATACCGAGTTGAAATAAAAACATCATCACTATAGATATCTAATAGTACTTTTTGCTGTATTTTCAGGCATTTAGTATGAATATAAGTATGTGGTTGGACCTTGCTTGCAGGTATAAAGCAATGACTGGTTGTAAAGCCAAGGTCACAGCATGATTGTAGCGCTGAACGTGCTTTGTTTAAGGCAACAACTGGCAGGCTATGATGTCATTCTGCAGCAATGACTGTTCCCAAACTACATCAGTCTGGACAAAATCAATGCTTGACTTTGGGACAAAATAAACATTTAAATCTTTTTTAACCCCTAGAATTACATATTCCATTCACTTTTTGATACCATTCAAATGGGGTTTAGGGTTAGCCTGTATATATGGGGAGTTTAGGGTTACTCTTGTGCCTTTGGTAACCAAATAATGTGATTGTTTATGGCGTACCTGCATGTGGTGACAGAAGGTAGAGTCTTTTGTTTAAATGAAATCCTGCAGACTCAGCAGTCCAAATCACATGATGCCCATCTTTGGTCTAAATACTCTGTGTATCTGGCTTTTTTATCCTGCGTAGCTCCAAGCAAATATATTATCTGCAAGTACCGGTATCCCCTCAACCACATGGGGGTGCTATTACATTTAACAAATTATGCTGAATAACCTATATGAATAACATAAATGTGTCCTAATGGGTGCTATTGAATATTACATTAGGATAATTACATAAACAATACGATAAATGGCCATAGTTAGGCTAAGCCCTGTATATTATTACTAGTAGGCTACAACAACACGATCAGTAGCATATGACACTATTAAACTATTAGCATGGGTTCGGTCTATTTCTTAATTATATCATGATTGTGCATTCACTAGGCCTAATATTTGTCAACACCAAACAGGAGCAAAGGTTTTGTAATTCACTATGTGGTTTGTACATTTGCAGGTGTAGCACTCTCTATATTTGCATTTAAAAAAAAGCTTGAAAACGAGGTACAGATTGATTTTAATTAGTGCAAGCAAAGATTCGTCTCTGGTGTAACGGCAAAATAAGTTTCCCGTTCGAATAATGTCCCCAGAACAGTTACTAGGGCCTGGGTTAACAGTTAGGTTAAAAGTAAAGTTTAGTTTTAGCCATGAACTGTTACTATTTACAGTCTATGGTTTAAGCATGGCAGAATACGACTGTAGGCTCAGGATATGGTAAAGGAGAAACATGAATCGCTGAGGGGGACAATTTCGACGCAACACCTGGACAATAATACCCATAATACATTTCGGCGGACCCACACATACAAGTTTCCGGTGTGGTGTGTGATGCGCGTTCGTTGCTCCCTCGCATTGTATTTAGTTTGAGTGTAAATTGTGAACTTTCTCCATAACTGCTTGAGAAACAGTTATAACAGTTTTACTGAAGAAGGAGAGAGCAACAAGCCGCCAAGATGCCGCGAATTATGATTAAAGGAGGCGTCTGGCGCAACACGGAGGTACGTGTTTACATGGCTAGCTACGTTAGCATAATGCTAACCACTAATAGAAACGCGAGTCGGAGTTAGCACGAAGCTAGCTGCTCATTTAACGGGATTTATCCCATGTAGCAAGTTTAGTTTATTTGTGTGGCTGCCAACTATGTCGAAAAAGTTTAATAACGTCGCTGCTTGTGTGATATTTTGTAAATTGTAACGTATTTTGTCAGAAAACATGGCTACGGCATTAGCAAGCATGACTGCAGTCTGCAAGAGTTTGCAAATGTGATCAAGTAAGCTAACATTAAGTGAGATTAGCAGTAAGGCTGCTTGTTAGCAATAGTAATGTGTCATAGAGATAGAGACATGGATGGAGGGATAGGAAGATATATAGATAGATGATGGATTACGTTAGATGGATAGGGCGATGATAGATGGATAGGGATATATATATATATATATAGAGAGAGAGAGAGAGAGAGAGAGATGAATGCGTAGTTTACTAATCACAGCGGGTCGCTGTTACAACAGCTTAATGCAAAAAAGACAAAGATAAAATCAAAAGAGCAAATCAAACTGTTAAACAATACGCAATGTATCAAATCACGAGCAACAAACTACAATACTTATCAACAATAACTTGAATATGTGGGCACGTAGTGCAACTACTGTCAAATGCAAAGTATACTGTAAAGTTATAGGGCAGCAATGAATCAGAGGATAAAAGATAAGACAAGAGCCTTTATTGTCATTGTGTTAACCTGGTCTTGGTGCAAAAAAACAAATGCATGAATGAACATATGGTGCAAACAACAAGATACAAAATAGGGATGGGCGATATGTACCACAAATCGTATGTCTTTTTTTTTTTTTTTAGGCTGAATGGCAATATATATCAGTTTTTTTCTACAAAGTGGGCTAAATGTTCAGTTGTAAGTCAAAGCCACGTGAAATGTCACAAGCACTTAAAACAGACTTTAATCAAATACAATGCAAGTACGTTGTTTACTTCCCTGTTTGAAAATATACAGTTGCAATATTTGTAAATGAAAAATTATCTAAAATAAATAGCCTGTATTAAATAAAAACAGACCTGTCTCTGTGAATGCTCATTCAGTTGTTTTCTCTAACAGTAACTGACTTGAGTCCAATAACAGGTTTTCCTCTCCTGCTTACCATTGAAACCTACACCGTACAATTACAACTTGACTGTTAAATATTCCGCTGCTTCAATAGTCAACAGCTGTCTGCTCTGAGCGCACCCACTAACTCACTGGCTCTCTCTCTGGCTACACGCTGAGCTATTCCCCAAAGGAGCTCCGTTACTTTTATAACACGAGTTGACTTTCTTAATCCAGTTGTGTTTTTGTCTCGTAAGACACAATGAATGTTATTGTGTTTCACCTCGTATGTTGTTTTAGGATTGAGCATAATTTCATTTATGAAGTAAACAAGCATGTCTGTCTGTCTTTGCACTGGGAGCAGAGGGAAGTCTCGGGGGGTAGAGCAGACACACACCGCTCGCTTGCTCACTTTTTCAAGCTCTGGCCTGATCGGGCAACTAGCTGATTATTAACTGGCTCTGGGGCATCCTTATTATAGGACCCTGTTATGAGTTGCACTTTAAGTAAGAAATGGGTCATGTAATGCAGCATCAAACTATATCAATATAAACGTAATTGTCTCACCTCATGTCTGGTTTGAAAATATATCGATATAATTTAAAAAGTCGATATACCACCAAGCCCGAATTAGAGCTGGGCAATATATCGATATTATATCGATATCGTGATATGAAACTAGATATCATCTTAGATTTTGGATATCGTAATATGGCATAAGTGTTGTCTTTTCCTGGTTTTAAAGGCTGCATTACAGTAAAGTGATGTCATTTTCTGAACAAACCAGACTGTTCTATTATTTGCCTTTACCCACTTAGTCATTACATCCACATTACTGATGATTATTTATCAATAATATAAATACTAGTAGTGTAAATATGATAGTGCAAGATGTATTAGTCCAGGGTGAGAGTGTTTGTATCAGTCAAGTCCGTTAGGGCAAAGCTTCACGTCCCGACCCCCCTGTCCTGACACAGCCTGGTTGCAGGAAGAGCCTCTTGTATTGTGGTGATACTGGACGGTATCTGTTGTTGATCATTGTGATCAACAGAGTGTTTTATAAATGTTAAATGTCACTTTTCTAATCTGCTCATTTTTCCAGGATGAGATCCTCAAGGCAGCGGTGATGAAATATGGGAAGAACCAGTGGTCTCGTATTGCCTCCCTGCTGCACCGCAAGTCTGCCAAACAGTGCAAAGCAAGATGGTGAGTCTTGATACAAAGTTTGTGATTGGTAGTGATGGCCAAATGAAGCTTCGTGAGCCATTTTCTATATTTTCTGAGCCCACTAGATGGCGCTCTTGGTTTTAAGAGAGAGGCCTAAGGCATTGCAATTCAGTGTATTCTCAACCCTTTGTTGAACAGAGAGAACATCTAGTGGGCTCAGAAAATAAAGACAATGCTTCACGAAGCTTCATTTGGCCATCACTAGTGATTGGAATACCTTTTTATTGAGTTTTTTCAAGGTGATGGCAGGACTTGTAGAAGTAGATATTATCTGTATTAACAGCTCTGCACTTGGGAACACACTATATTAATGGAATTAACTACAAAGGATTTTAAATCTCCCGTTGGATGAATTTAAACCGGACTTTTAAGATGTCAGTGAATGTTTCTGATGTAATTGTTGTTGTAACTGACTGTTTTGTTGTGCATCCTATCTCTGTACTTATGGTCTCTGCTGTTCTGAAGTCTCCCCTGCAAAAGAGAGATTTCATCCTAATTAGATTTTCTGTTTAAATAATGGTTCTATACCTTGGGTTTTGTGTCTGTCTGCAGGTATGAGTGGTTGGACCCCAGCATCAAGAAAACAGAATGGTCCAGAGAAGAGGAGGAGAAGTTGCTTCATCTGGCCAAACTGATGCCCACTCAGTGGAGGACCATTGCTCCTATCATAGGACGCACTGCTGCCCAGTGCCTGGAACACTATGAATACCTGCTGTACGATTTGAAACACTTTTATACTCTACTTATGCTTCACATTTATAATTATATTGTACTAATATTAGACTAGAGATGGTCCGATACCATTTTTTGCTTCCCGAAACAGATTCTGATACCTGAACTTGCGTATCGGCCGATACCGAGTACTGATCCAGTACCAGTGTGTCATATATTTTATTATGTTTTAACAACTGTATACTATTATCCCTGTATGGATGTGATATGATTTCTATCTTTGTTGTCAGTCTGGCTCAGGTTAAACTCTTTGTGAAACATGAACAAACACAAACAATGAATGCCACAGAACTTTCTTTTATTATCCAGTTTGACAGTCAGTTATAACGGAAAAAGAACATAAATAAACTACTTTAACGTAGTTTTTCTTTAGGGCTTTATTATGTGGTATCAGATCGGTGCATAAACTCCAGTACTTCCCGATACCAGCATTTTAGGCAGTATCGGAACATCTCTATATTAGACTCTCCCAGATCCTTGACCTTGATTGTAGGATACTTTGCAACACAATGTCTGGAGCATTTAAATTAAGTGTATTAAGATTATTGCAAATGTTGTAGATTAATACTGTATGTGTATTTGTACACGTGTGTGTGTGTTTAGAGACAAGGCAGCACAAAGAGACAACGAGGAAGAAGTGGGAGACGACCCCAGGAAGTTAAAACCAGGAGAGATCGACCCTAATCCTGAAACTAAACCTGCCAGACCCGACCCTGTGGACATGGACGAAGGTATGTCGACACACCTCGGACAATGATGGAGGGACTGACTTTTCCCAGAAACTTTTCTTGGAACTTTATCCGTTTCAAGGGACAGCATTTCTACTTATGTGCTTTTCTTGTCTTTTACATTTCTTGTAGTGATGAATATAGTTTTCATTTCTCTTAAGAAGAATTTAGTAGCTATTCTTGCTGCAGTCACCATCTGGAAGGTTGTATCATTTCAAATAAATAAAATCCAACTTCTTCTGTTTGTGTCTGTAGGAGACAGCATTTTAAACGTAACAACAGCCTCAACAGCCCTGTTATGATTTGATACTATAAATAAAATTGAATATATGTCCTAACAAAATCAATTAATTGCCAGTCTGTGTCACTGTCTGCAGATGAGCTGGAGATGCTGTCAGAGGCCAGGGCTCGACTGGCCAATACCCAGGGCAAGAAAGCCAAGAGGAAGGCCAGAGAGAAACAGCTGGAGGAAGCCAGGTTAGATGCACACAAACACACAGTATTTACAAATACTGGGTTATCATTTCTCTATTCAACATTTTTAACTTTAAATTGAATTATCAATTTTGAATGCCTGATGTTCTTAGTTGTACACAATTATATAATTTAATGTGTCCCGCACTTTCTGCTGCAGGCGGTTGGCTGCTCTGCAGAAGCGCAGAGAGCTCAGAGCGGCAGGAATCGATGTTCAGAAGAAGAGGAAGAAGAAGAGAGGAGTAGACTACAACGCTGAAATCCCATTTGAAAAGAAACCGGCATCGGTAATCATTGTTGATTGTTTCTGTCCATTTTAAACCAAACTCACAACTCCAGGACAGCGTTTGGGCTCAGCTTAAGCTTGTCATTTATTAATTGTTAATTGTGTTCACTTTAAGGGTTTCTATGACACCAGCATGGAGCAGTACAACCCTCTGGAGCCCAACTTCAAACGACTCCGACAACAGCACTTGGACGGAGAACTACGCAAGTCAGTAACAGTATACACCATATTTTATACACACAGTTTGGATAACACAGGAACACACACACAAGGCTTACACATATACAAAAGTACAATAAATACAAACCATAACCTTTTTTTTTTAACCTACTGTTCAACTTCATGAATACAATGTTAAAGGTTAAACAGAAACACTTAAAGCTACGTGGTTAATGCACATTGTACATCATAAGGGGACACACCCTATTAAATCATGGTTTTCATTTATAAATCATTTTGTGTGTGTGTGTGTTTGTGGGTAGTGAGCAAGAGGAGAGGGACAGAAAGAAAGATAAACAGAAGATTAAGAAGAAGAAAGAGAGTGATCTCCCATCTGCCATCCTGCAGACCAGCGGAGTGGCTGAGTTCACCAAGAAACGCTCCAAACTGGTTTTGCCTACACCACAGGTAACTGTGCTACTTTAATGTCTGGCAAATCAACAATCTCTCGCCAGCGTTGTTGGTTCAAAAACGCACCGTGTTCATTCATATTTCATTTGATCTATAGATCAGTGATGCTGAGCTGGAGGAAGTCGTCAAATTGGGTGTCGCCAGTGAGGTCGCCCGTCAAGCTGCCGAGGAGAGCGAAAGCGGGAGCTCGGCCTCCTCTGCCCTCCTGTCAGAGTACAGTGTCACCAACGCCATGTCCACGGGGCTTCGTACCCCACGCACCCCTGCTGCCCAGGACAGGATACTGCAGGTAACGGGGGGGGACACACACACACACACACACACACACACACACACACACGCGCACACACACACACACACGCACACGCACACGCACACACACACACACACATGTGGATACTTTAAACACACTGAATACTTATTTAAAGACTTGACATGCCACACACACTGAAGTCTTTAGATTCTCAAGTGACAGTGTTTCTAGTCAGATGACCAGCACCTAAGGGATACTTCAGATTTTTTGAGTGCATTGTATTTTATCGGTGATGTTTCATCAATTGAATGTGTTTATGACAGTTATGCTAAGCTAACCTGTCATTAATCAATAAGATCTAAACTAAGAGTTACAATGTGAGCTACAAATGTATGTATGTACAGCTCATATAGGCAGAATCAGTATACATGTAGGCTATCCTGTAAAACAGAGGTATCGCTGTCACAACTCAAAAATGTGTATGTTATTTTTAGTATCGAGTGATTTATTTCAAAATTGAGTTGAAGATAAAGTCCTCGAGATGAACCATCTCGTTGTCAAGGGGGGCACAAAGACATGGAAATGAACGGACATTTAAACAAAAAATAAATGCATTCATAATAGAGCCGTCAATTTTCCTCTATAATACCATTTGAATTTCATTTTTCATATTTGAATTGTTCCCATCTACATTTAGTTTTCACATGCTGGTAGGCCAAAGCAAGAAGGCCGAGATTCTTTTTTACTATTCAAATTGTATTCAACTTCCCACGTTTTGTTCCAACAGCCCTAATAAATAATAGTATTGATAATAAATTAAACGATCCAAACAGCCCTTCTAGATCTCTAATCTTTTGATTTTTGTTCTTTGTTTTCTGAACTGCTTTGTTGCATACAAATACAAATGTCGGAAATATACCATCTTACACAGTCTACATGCACATCTAACAAGGTTTTCTATCTGTGTCTGTCTGTGTTTTCAGGAAGCCCAGAACCTGATGGCTCTGACCAACATTGACACCCCTCTGAAGGGAGGCCTCAATACTCCACTGCACGAGAGCGACTTCAGTGGCGTGACGCCTCAGCGACAGCAGATACAAACACCCAACACAGTTCTCAGTACACCATTCAGGTAACGATGCTCTTGGCTCTGTACTGACACAACTCTGCATTTAAAGGACAAAGCAGCTGGTACTGTAGATGTTAACATTCACAATGTGATGGCATCTCTAACAGAACTCCAGGACAGGGTCAGGAGCAGGACGGCATGACCCCTCAAGCTGTAGGAGCGCTGACCCCGCGCGGGGCAGTGACCCCAGGTTTGACCCCTCTGCGCACTCCGCTGAGAGACAAACTGAACATTAACAGTGAGGAGCAACTGGCTGACCCCGCATACTCTAAACACCTGGTAATGACACGCTCCTTGTACACATGTAAAACTGTAGATACACAACTCACACTTACTTCTGAATATTTGGAATTTCAACTGTAACGTCTGTTTTCTGATGCCGTGCAGTATGCTGTAAGTTGTAAATGTTCAAAACTAAATCTGCTGCTGCTTTGTCAATTTACTAACAAAACCATTAAATATTGTGAAAGACACCACTGTCACATTCTGGTTGTGCATTTTGTAAGTAAAATAAGAAAACTGATAGTTAAGTGCTTTCACTCTCCTCTCTCACACAGCAAAGGGAAAGCCTGCAGCAGCTGAAGCAGGGCCTGATGTCACTTCCTGTTCCCAAGAACGACTTTGAGATTGTTCTACCGGAAAACGCAGAGATGGAACTCGAAGAAACGGAGGCAGAGTCGGGATTTATAGAGGACTCTGCAGAAGTAGAGGCACGCAAGCAGGTATGCGCACACACACACACACAACGCTGTGGCACTTTCAAGTTTTGGTTAGGGGATAACAGGCTTTCTGTGAGTGCCTAACCTCATCTGAATGACATAAACCCATGTGTGTGTATATCTGTAATTCAAATAAAGCTAGTCGAACAAAGGTTCACTGTGTGTGTGTGTGTGTGTGTGTGTGTGTGTGTGTGTGTGTGTGTGTGTGTGTGTCTCAGGCTATACGGGATGCAGAAAGAGAGAAGGAGCTGAAGCTGCGACACACTGCTGTTCAGAGGAATCTCCCCAGACCCACTGAGGTAACAAACACACTCACTTTCTGAGGGTTTGATTTGAAGTTGACAATGTTAACACCACTGACCCTTTGACAAAAAAATAATAATTTAGCATTTTGTTATGTAAACTCAAGTTCCAAAATGCAAAGACATTAATCAGATGATGATTAAAGAGATTTCCTAACACCTCAAGTAAGTTTGTGTCAACTGTAAATAACAATCTTACTCTTAACTTCAGCTGGCATTAAAAAGCTCTTTCAAAATCTGTAATTTATCGTCATGAAGTGTAAGTCATTGTTGGATGACGCGTCATTATTTGGATAATCCAGGAGGATGATGAGTAGGGTTGGGTATCGTTTGGATTTTTACGATTCCGATGCCGAACCGGTACTTTTAAAACGAGTCCGATTCCTAAACTGATTCTTGAAAAACTGAAAAGTGAATGGTTAATATGCTTTTACGTCTGTTTTGGTGAGCCCAGAGGGAAAATATGGCATTTTAAAAGCAGCCTACATTTACGGTAGCTAGCTAACGGTAGACTACAGAGAAAGTGTGGTATTTTTACGTCCGTTTCAGAGCGACAGAGGGAACACATAAAGTGGAACCGAAATGAGGAACCAAAATTTGCGTTCTAATCCGGTCCGATTCCTACCGGTTGCGTAGGAACCGGTTCCGTAGTGGAACCGGGTTTCGGTACCCAACCCTAATGATGAGTATGAATAAGTATTATTTGTATTAGCAGGATGATTTCAGCTGGTTACCGTCTGTCTCTGCAGGTAAACGAATCCGTCCTCCGTCCCACCTCCATGGAGCCTCTCTTGGACTTCCAGCTGGCCGAGGAGCTGATCAAACAGGAAATGATTACCATGCTGCATTACGACTGCCTGCACCACCCGTCAGCCAACGCAGCCAGTCAACTGCAGCGCGGCAAAACCCGAGGCCCCACCTCTACATCTAACAACGCTTCGCATATAACATACCTGGAATCACATTCCTACAAGCCAATCAGCACGGAGGAGATGGAGCAGGTAAGGCACACATCGCCAACACTGTTGTTTTCACTTCAGGAGTCAAACATATTAATCGACTGCTTGTTGGGTCATAACAAACGTGGTATGCATGTGAGACCTTGACAGTGATGGATGTCTAGTTGCAATACAGCCTGTATGCAGATATTCTGTTTATAAGAAGTGGTTGATAATAAATGATGTTGTGCACCCGCGTGGTGTGTTAATTAACAGGCAAAGGCAGCACTGGCAGCAGAAATGGAGGTGGTGAAGGCAGGAATGGGCCATGGGGATCTCAGCATGGAGGCTTACAGCCAGGTGTGGGAGGAATGCTACGGACAGGTAAGTCATCTAGCCCTTAAGAAGACTCCCTTTAGCTTCCTTCATCCTCACATAAAATCAGCCTTTGGTCAGCAGCTGTTGAATCGTGTGGTCTGCCTCTCTCTTTCTGCAGGTGTTATATCTACCCGCTCAGAACAGGTACACCAGAGCCAACCTGGCATCAAAGAAAGACCGTATCGAGAGCCTGGAGAAAAAACTAGAGGTGAGAAAGCACACAGACGCATGGGAAGATGATACAACTAGACCCTGAATTGGTCATTTTTTCTTCTTCTTTTTTTAACATCTTTCTGCAACACTAAAGCACTGCTTTAGTGTTGCTTTAAGACTCTGATCTAAATTCTGTGGTCTGTGTGTCTGTCTGCCCTCCAGGTGAACCGTGGCCACATGACCGCAGAGGCCCGCAGAGCAGCTAAGCTGGAGAAGAAACTCAAAATCCTGCTGGGAGGCTTTCAGTCCAGAGCCCTGGGGCTCCTGAAGCAGCACAATGAACTCTGGGAACAGGTACAGAACATGACAGAGTTTTAAATATTAGTCCCCCTTAAATTCTTAGCGTAATTGAGTGCATAGTCATATTTAATCAGAATAGATTTGTTGTTGGGTTTTTTTTTCCTCCACTCCAGACATTAACGCCTTGTCTTTATTGTCATTTAACAGGGCTTATTAATTAAGAATTAATCTGTGAATATTAAATATTCACCCGAAATTGAATGAACTGATAAACTACCTACTTTGTAGTCAGTTCTCCTGCAGACTGTAGATTATAGTGGCGTCCTAAACACTCATTCTTGGGAATTATAATAAATGAGTGTTGTATTAATGCATTTTTTTTGTAATAATGTTATACTCATGGTGTCCACCAGGTGGAGCAGTCAGCCACAGAGCTCCAGACCTTCAATCAGCTGAAGAAACAAGAGGATACTGCCATTCCCAGGAGAAAAGAGGCAATACATTTATGACACACATACGATTACTGTACAAGTTGTACTGTTCAGTTGGCTGTTTCCAACATCCTTAACTCTGATCACATTAACCATGAAGCTTACAATATTTTAGTGTTGAAACAATCAATCCTATTGGTCAATTTGGATAACTGATTAATCATTTGTCATTTATCAAGCTAAAAGTATTTAACAACTGTTGATTTCTCAGATGTTAAATATTGCTTGTTTTTCATGTAATTTTAAATTGAATCTCAGACAAAACACTTTACCTTGGACTAAAAAAACGTGTCCAATAATGCTGACTTATTATAGACTGAACAATTAACAATTGTTTCACAATTCATAAGATTGTTCATTTTTTCCCCCTATAGAATAAATATTCTGTTAAAGATCTATAGCTTGTGAGGATTAAATGTGGAAGGCTGAGTAGCCCAAATATAAAAACCACCAGTAGATGACGATGTGTCTGACCTCATTCAGTCTATAGATTTCTGTTGTATCAACACTCAGCAACTCCAGGAAAACAAGAATCTAAGCTCTGGATGTTGGTGTGAGATGATTTTTTTGAGCCTGACTGTTTGATATCATCTGTCTGTCTGTTTTAGGCCCTGCGGGAGGACGTGGAGAGGCAGATGGAGAGAGAACGAGAACTTCAGCAGAGATATGGGGAGCTGCTGATGGAGAGGGAGGCACTGCTCAACAGTGCTCAGAAATACTGAGCCACACAAATGCTAATCATTCATACACACATGCTACACACACACTTAAATACTCACCATGGAGATATTGATATCAAGCTAACAGCTGCTCTGAGAAACAGACACCGATGAACACAAACAAGTTTTCATGCTCCTCCGCCTTTTTTTTTTTTTCAACATTTGCGGTAATTTCAGAGATAAGCCCCGTCTCATGTTGCTATGTCGTCACAAGCTGAGTTTTGAGCATGCTCAGTAGTCTCTTGTGTTTCTGTATTAGTGACCAATAAAAGTTTTTTTTTTTCAACAATGACAATGTTGAAGTCTTTTTTTTTTTTTTTTAGATGATTAGGTTTTACCCAAGTGTAAAAAAGAAATCTGGTGCCAACTCTGTTTCTGAAAAACAAAATGGTTCAAAAACACCGGCTTACTGAAAAGTCTTTATTACAACAATGGAACAAAAAAGGAAATGATTCATGCACGTACATAAGAAG
Source organism: Sander vitreus (assembly GCF_031162955.1). Taxonomy (NCBI): domain Eukaryota; kingdom Metazoa; phylum Chordata; class Actinopteri; order Perciformes; family Percidae; genus Sander; species Sander vitreus. Next base: position 27,074,262 of record NC_135871.1, read on the forward strand.
AATATGTTGCATCTTCAGCAGGCGAGGAAGGCCATCCCACTTCTCCAATAAGCACTCTGAGAGGGGGGGGGGGAGAGATTTGTTGTAAACTCAAGTTTGTAACTAAAATCTGCAGTCTGAGTCTTCCAAAGTATGTTTTGTTTAGTATGAATTTCCCTCTATCAACAAACTTAAAACACTGGGGGAATACGAAGATTTCTGGTAGAAATACTAACTTTGGTGAACTCAGACTGCTGAAGCATCTTATTTGCTGTGAATGAACTTTAAAATGCATTTTGCACAAAAATGAAAGGACTCGTTTGTTTTCCCCCATCTCTTTAAGTGTGGTACTTATACTTATTTCAGCCTTATGTGTAGGAGGAATGATTTTAACCAATAACTTTCATATGATGTGAGTATTGTATTGAGATAGACTTGTTTCCAAACCAAACCATGAAATATGGAATGTAGTAGTGTCTTCTGCCAAAATGTGAAAGCCTGATCAAAGTCATTTACAGTGTTGACACATTGTGTGTGTGTACACATACTGTGTGTCTGTAGTTGTATCTTCTAATAGCCTCTCTGATGTGACAGGGCTGGATGGCTCCACTGGGAGGTTCCACTATAGCCGGACAACTCTGAAACAAAAAATACTGTATTGATAAACCAGAGGATACCGATTACGACATACTATGACATTTTTCCGACATACTATACTATGACTTTAATGAATTTTTCTAACATACTATGAATTTTTTCCACATACTATGCTATTAATTTTTCCGACATATTATACTTTGACTTTTTTCAACATACTATACTATGATTTTTTTCAACATACTATACTGATTTGACAGTTTTTCGATATACCAACTATGATTTTTTTCGACATACTATACATTGAATTTTTGATGACTTTTTATGACATACTATATGTTTTTTGACATACTATACTATGACTTTATGTATAATGTTTAGTATAATATGTCATGAAAATGTCCTAGTTGCAGAAGATGATTGGTTCCATATTTGGATCACACAACAGTCTACAACATCCTTACATACTTGGAGAGAACATGAAGAATGTAATAAAATTATGAGCTAAAACTTGTCTATAGCACAACAATGTTGAAGAAGATGTAGGGCAATAAATGGACCATTCCCGTGTATTTGGCTTTGTTAAGAGAAGACCGATATCTGCTGAAAATCTTGTAAGAAGGCCATTACGACAAGATGGTTAAAGTAAAAAAAAAATTGGGTTTGAACTATATTATATGAGCAGTTAAATAATATGCACATATACACACATACATATATATATATATATATATATATATATATACACACACACACACACACACACATACATATACATATATATACTATATATATGTTGAGAGAAATGATTGAAATGTTGACGATGTCAACGACAACATAAGAGAATGAACCACTGAATATATCACAAGAATAAATGGGTTTTGTGAAGAAAGGGCAATCCACATCATGTCATGTTTTTTTTCTCTCTTTTGTGTGAATGTGATCTTTCTGTAATGGAAAAGCAATAAAGAAGAAAGTATATAGAAGTATATAAGGAATGTCATAGTACAGTATGCCATAAGAAAATTCATGAAGATCATTGTATAGTATGTCATAAAAATCATAAAGAATTCATAGTATCTCGAAAAATTTCTAAAAAGTCATACTATAGTATGTTTAAAACAATTATAAAAAGTCATAGTATGTCAAAAAAATGAATAGCATAGTATGTGGAAAAGATTCCTAGTATAGTATGTTATATATGTATATAAGTATGTCAGAAAAATCATTAAAACAGTCATAGCATAGTATGTTGAAGAAATTTATTAAAAAAAAGTCATAGTATAGTATGTCGGAAAAAGTCTAGTAGTATGTCGAAGAAATTGTTTAAAAAGTCCTAGTGTAGTATGTTTAAAAAAAAACTATAATGAAGTCATAGTATAGTATGTCGTAAAAAGTCATAAAAGTCATACCCTAGTATGTTTAAATTTTTTTTATAAAAAGTCATAGTCCGTCAAAAAAAAGTCATACTATACTATGTTTTAAAAAATTATTAAAGGTCATTGAATAGTATGTTGAAAAAAGTCAGTATAGTATGTCGAAAAAGTCAACAAAAAGTCAGATCATATGTCGAAAAAATTCATAGTATAGTATTTAAAATTCATTAAAAAAAAGTCTGTATAGTATGTTGAAAAAAAGTAAAAAAAGTAATAGTATCGACCTCTAGCTCATCCAATAAGAACGTGCGCCCTCCCCTAAAAAAAAGTCATAGTATGTCGAAAAAGGTCATCAAAAAGTCATAGTATAGTATGTTGGAAAAATTAATTAAAAAGTCACAGTATAGTATGTCGAAAAAGGTCATAGAATAGTATGTCGCAAAAAGTTATTAAAAAAAGTCATAGTATAACATGTTGAAAAAGTCACCAAAAAGTTATGGCATAGTATGTGGAAAAAATTCATAGTCTAGTAAGTCAATAAAATTCATAACAAAGTCATAGTATAGTATGTTGAAAGAATTAATTAAAAGTCATAGTATAGTATGTTGAAAAAATTCAAAGTATAGTATGTCGAATTGTTTTTTATTGAACTATATTTTAGACTCAGACACACAACAAAAACGCTATAAGAGGGTTGCAGATCAAACACACCTTTTTGCGTTTCCTCTGTCTCCCTCGGCCGTCCAGACTGCCGTTACCCTGTGGGAGGGATTTTGATGAGTGGGAGGAGCTAGGTGTGGAAGGGGGAGTGGCTTCAGGTGAGTCCGGATCCTTCTTTACCTGGAAAGATGGAAGACAGATGTTATTTACTTACTTAAAACAACACTGTGGTACTCCAGTTTAGGTGATAAAAATGTGTGTGAATGTGACATTCGTGTGTGTCATACCTCAGTGTGTGTGTTGTAGTGGATGTAGCTGGCAGAGATAACACGACCAACGGGATTTGTTTTCGCAGTCATTTCTTGCTTTACCAACAGAGACAAATCCACAATCTGAACAAGGAGAATGACAGAACCACTTTATAACACTGGAAGGTTTTTCACTACGCGTATAAAGTTGATAAGAGACATAACAGGATATGTGTGACATCATGGTTCAACATGTTACCTGGGCAACAGTCTCATAGGCCAAGTATGACAAGATCTCCATGGAGATGCTGTTGGGTTTCAGCTCTAAACTGCTGCAGTCCAGCCAGTCCCGAAACTTTGACGCCTTCTTAGCTGGAAGGGGACACACACACACACTATTTTGAAATGTTAACTAAAATAACACTACCCTAATTATTTTCATCATCGGGTCATGTTTAAATGCAAATAAGTGCAAATAAAAAAGACAAATGTTTGTCAGTTACAGCTTGTCAAATGTGAGTATTTGTTGCTTTACTCAGTTTTATATTATTGGAAACTGAACATATTTGTGTTTTGCACTGCTGATTGGATAACGAAAGCAATTTGAAGACGATTTGGCAATTTTTTTCCTCTTCAAACATCTTTCATTTGAAAAACTAAACAATCAGGTAATCAACAGATAATAAAAATGCAGCACTAAAAAAAGGCTCGACATTCAGTATTTGTACTCCTGTGTGCCTGTTCTGCTACAGGGAACATTACTTGAGATGGTTTTTGATTGGGTCCTTGAATGATCTGCACTGGAAACTAATCGTATAATTGTAATTAATGACAAATTAATAATATTTGGTAATTATAGGCAGTTAGGACAGGGCTTCTCCTAGCTATGGGGCAAAGCCTAGCTCTACAAACAATATCTCTTTGGCTTTATTAACTTCCTAAATCTAGGATCATTAGAGAGAGACTTACCAAAGCTGAGCTGTCTACTCTCACAGAACTCAGAGTACTGAGTCTGGTCCATAGTTCGAGTCTGACGCTCCAAACGCTGAAGATACAGGGACACACAAGACATAAACAATTAATAATTAAAATCATCATCATCATTATCATCATCATCAATCTCAAAAATGAGTTAAATGTACTGTTGTCTACAGTCAAATCAGCGCTGCCAGTGTGTCATGGCTGAAGACATCATGATAACCTCTGACCTCCATCCGCTCCTGTTTGATTGGATCTACTTCGTGTCGCTCAGCCAACGACAGGAGCTCGCCAGTCTGATCCATCCACACCAGAAAATCCTGGGCCAATCGCTGCCTCCGCTGGGTACCGCCGGCAATACCCGATTTGTCTGCAAACATACACGACACAAAAATAAAATAAAATAGCCAAGTTTATTTGAATCTGATATTTGGTTCTCAAACATGTATTTGAAACCAGATGTGCTGTAAAACAAAGTAATCAGAGGTCAGGTTGCAGTTTGACAACATAATGAATTAAAACACAAATCTTAGCAGTACGGGGGAAATGAATATTGTTTCAAGGCTGTAAAAGCAGTAAACTGTATGTTGATCTGATTATCAAGCTGTTCTTCCAATAAAGGCTCACAACAACATCTCATTTTGTCATCACATTTTGATTGATTAATCCAACATCAGCTGCCGTGGATGTGTATGTGTGAGCGTGCACATACCTGTTTCTTGCAGCGTTTCTTCATCCTCCACAGTTTTGAGTAGTTTGGATTTATAATCTCTAAACTGGAGATATTTTAACAATCTAGCCACCTTCCTCTGGTTAGCAGACGGAAAAAGAGAGAGAAAGTGAAGAACAGAATAAGAAAGATAATAAAAATATATATAAAATACACACTCAAATATATGGGACATAGTACAAAAATGATATGCGGACAATAACCCAAACCAGTAAGAAATAAGCAGAGATAGTGATTTGAATTTGGTAGAGATTTGTAGTTGTTTTATTAGTGAGAGAACTACATATAGATAATTCATATCATATTAATAATTAATTAATTAATTAAGGAGGAGGGTTAGTGAGGTCCACCTTTTTGTTTTTTCCCCCCTTGCATTTAGTTTTCTTATTTCTTATCCTTATCTTTTGGGTGTTCTTGCCTTGGGCCGCCTCCAGTGCTTTAGGAGGGAGCCAGTTTATTGTGAGTAGGGTTGGGTACCGAAACGTTTCTGATGTAAACGGTAGTAATGAGACCGAATAAGAACGAAAATTTCGGTTCCTCATTTCGGAGCCTGACTGACTTTTTTTTTTTCAGAAGCATCGCTGCACGGGAGGCTACGTTACCACTAGCTAGTAGCTGGATTAAACACAATGGTTAAAATGCTGACAGCTTACATTAAGCGGTGTAAAGTGTGTCTGTATTTCCCTGTAGAGGATTCCAACACCGGGACGTAACAGTCCGCAGCTGCCGTTGTTGGAAAAACAACACACAGACAGTGCGTTCACTTGAAACTCGCCAGCCTTGTGGTGCATTCAAAGTTATTGGAAAATACCCTTTTCCCATCTGGTGCTTGTTTTTGTCATTTACCAGCAATTTACTGATGAAATAAGTCATTGTTATAAGTTATTGTAAGTACATTATTAATCAATCATTTAATTTTGACCATATGGCCTTAGCAATAAACAAGCCATTCTTTAATGTCGCCAACTGTCGTTTTGTGCTCCTTTTTTATATTTTATATTATATACATTATAAATATATTATATATATTTCGGTTCAGGCTCCGGTTCAGGCACCGGCACCGTTTTAAAAGTATCGTTTTAGCACCGGTATCGGAAAAAACCCAAACGATACCCAACCCTAATTGTGAGTAGGTTATTATATTGTTGTTGTTTTTTTTTCCTTTCTAGTTGTTTGAAAGGACCCAGCCCTCACCTAGTCGTCCCATGCTAGTCTTGTTTAACAGAGCCACCCCCCCCCCCACAAAGTATGTAAAAAAATATATAATAGAGAAGTAAATGAAAAGACACAGAGAACAGAAAAGTTGTGACATTAAATAATACAATTTGATAAAAGTATGTTAATTAAAAAAAAGAAAGAAATTCAGTAAAGTAGCAAAGTAGTAGCAGTTCAAAAACTAACAGAAAAAGACAGAAAAAAGAGAAAAGGATTTGTGGATGTGTGTGGATAGAATAACTATATTACAGTAATAGTTATTCATATCAAAGCTGCAATCAATGGTGACCCTAATCTTTTGAGGTTAAGAATGCTACGTTTTTTTTTATTCAAAAAGGATCCTTCATGATATAATGTTTTGTGTATTTGATGTGCTGTTTCAGTGTGTGTTGTGTGTGTGTCTTGTTTACCTTGTCCCTCCTCATCAGGAACAGGATGTCCTCCGGTGAAATGACCCTCGACCCACGAAGAGACGCCCCCTCGCAGGCCTGATGCAGCTGATAAATAAACCAATCACTTTAATTAGCATTATTGCGCATAACTTAACACTCCTTTTCATAACAAAGTATCTCCACACTGTAGTATTGCTACTTTTACTTAAGTAAAAGATCGGAGAAACTTCTTCCACCGTTATGCCTATGTACAAGTGTACTGTATTTGCGTTACCATAGTAATGAGCTGCGTGTGCACAATATCCTCCACCAGAGCTGCAGTCTCGTGCAGAGGCCTGCGGGCGTCTCCCAGAGCAAACCTGAAGCACAAAGACACAAAATATTAAATCGCAGTGATGTTTCAAGTGAATCCTCTGAAACAGTGAAATGCATTTAGACTGCCGGTGTTGATGAGCTGCTAATTGTTACAAGTCGATGCTTAGTAACAATTTTAAAAGCGTTTATATAAAAATTGTTTGACTTTGTTTCGGGAGCATCTGAGAGATAACTTGTCAATTTAGTGGTTCAGCAGTATTGGGAAAGATTAAACTTAATCTAAATTCTCAGTTCTTTTCTAACCAAGCTGCTGTTTCTGTTTCTGCTGCCAAAATGTGAAACTGCATTAGCAGCAACATATAACAGCTTCATGGAGTTGACAGGATGATCTTGTATTGTGTTGTACCAAACAATAAAGAGATGTGATGTAGACATTTATTGATATGTAAATGTCATACATTTAATTATTTAACTCATAAAATGCTGACTAAATTAGCACTTGACAGCAATTAACTGAGTAATTGTTATTAATGCACTTAAGTTCAATATAGCTAGGTATTATTAAACGTCAATACTTTTGTGGTACCAACCGAAATGTGTCTGTAGCACTAAGTACCAGGAACTACATGCAAGCTGGATTTAAATTATTGTGTATTGTGAGTTTTGTAGAAGCGTAAAACCTAGATATGGCATCTGCACTAGGGTTGCACGATATTGACAAAATGTGATATTGCGATATCGATTATGAATATTGCAATATCGATATTCATTTTGATATTGTTAAACATATCAAAATAGAGATTTATGTACGGCTCTGTAGTGCGGCTGGACCACAGGTCGGTCGTGGATGAAAAATATTCAATATTTCCGACTCCAAACTCTGTTTATAAAGTTGCAGAATAGCTACCGGTGAGAAATAGATGCGGGATGGGATTACTTTTGGCCACTAAAGTTTCCTTTTCAATCTCTGTTATTTCGTCTTTTCCCTGAGCAACACTAATTTTTTTCTTACTTTTGTGTTCTTTCTTTTGCGCCACTCACTCCCTTCGCTCTCTCTTTAGGTCCTTTCTTTTTCCTCTTTCCCGTCTCTGATTCGTTCCGTTTGTTTTTTTTGGTCTCTATCCATTTCTTCACTTACACTGTCACTGTCGAAATATGCACACACGTCACGACACGGGACGCAGCGCTCCACAAAATAAACAAAATATTGCATACTTATCGCGTGATAAGTATGTGATATCTCGATAACGATATCATGCACCCCTAATCTGCACTATTTTTCTTTTTCTTTTTTGATACTCAGAACTTAAGTTAAATACATGAGATTAAGGTCTATCTGACCAAACACATGAACTTAAATCAGTGCATGTCTCCCCGACCCTCACAAACACATACACTGTGGTCAACAGGCTACACACACACACACACACACGCACGCGCGTGCATGCACACACAAACCACAATTTTGCCAAACCACAATTTGCATCCAAAAAAGCCACTTCCATGATGGCAGTCTAAACTAAACCCACATCCTGAAGCTCTTTCCTTCTCTCATTGTTTCTCTTTGCCTCCGTCTCTCTGTCAGAAACACCAGACAGCCCTCCTTGTGGTCTCTCCGCTCCCCCTCCCTTATCTGCGCTGTGATTGGCTGTTTGCTGCTGTCAACCACGCAGGTGAGACACACTGGATTTGGTTTGGGGTTGTGGGCAGGAGGGCCTCAGGCTGAGCGTTGGCTTTAGGTTTTGGGGTTTAGTTGGGTTTCAGCCTCGCTGACCACCGCCACCATCTCTCTGCAGCCACACACACACACACACAACACCAGGTGAGTACCCCCAAAACACACACTCACACTAATGAGAGGCCACATCACGTATTTTACTTTTTTTGAAAAACCCACAGAAAGAGCTAATTTCTGGAGAAAAAAAAATAATTCCATGTGGTTTGTGGAAACGTTGTCTTTGTCCTTTGTTTTCAACAATTGTTGTGATCAAATGTTTTGAAGAAGACAACTGTGCCAACTGATTTCAGGAAATAAATAGTACTTATGCTTTTGTTAAACTATACAATATGTTTAGTCTTTCTTCTACTGCAAAGTAGGGCTGCAACTAATGATTATGTTTTACTATTGATTCATCTGAAAATGATTTACTTGATAAATTGATTTAGTGTTTTTCCATAAAATGTCAGAGAATTTACTGGAGAATGAACCAGGTCATATTAGCTAATTTGCCTAAAAATGTCAGAATAGATTATCCAATTTGTTGATAATAATATAAATTTTTTTGAATAGCCGATTCGTTTTATGTTGCTCGACTTAGCGATAAATCGAAAAATCGTTTCAGCACTACTGCAAAGACAGTTTAGGTCAAATGAGGCCATTCATTTCAGCTACACTTCATGTTAAACGCCTTTATTGTGTACTTGCTGCATTTACTCCGTTAATAAGTCCATTAGGGGTTTTGAAATTAATCATTGCATCGATGCATTGCTATGCGGACCCGGACGATTCTGCATCGATTCACTGACAGACCATAATCGATTATTGCCTGCTGATGTTACTTGTTGATTTTCCGGTTGCCGTTTTTTTGTTTTTGCCTTTTGTCTGTTGTCTGCTGTGTTCAGACTCCGCTACATTCAGGAAGTGTCTTTTTTTAAGAGCAGATACAACAAAAGGGGAGTTCATATATATCTGACCGCTTGAATTTGTCGATGAAAACCATGTGTAGCAATCTATAATAATACTGAGGAGCTGATGCATCGTGATGCATCGGGATATCGAATCGATCCATACTTTTTGGAGTCTTAACTAGATTGTAATGTTGTGAACTGAAAGTCTAGTGACAAATCGAGATCTTAAATGTGCACTGATCATTATTAAGGGATGATGTTATTGTGATATTTCTTTCACCTGCCTGTAAATAGAGCCATTTCTATTTCATTTGACATACCTTAACAGTGCCATCAAAATGACGGGCTGTGGACTGTTTAAAGACATCTGTGTTTCAGTTTCTATCAGGCAGTTTATCATTAGCGAAACACTTTCTCTCTCCTTTGTTAAACAGGTTTCGATGGCTTCAAACAGTCTGTTCAGCAGCAGCCCAATGCTATACTGGGGTGAGTCTCTCTCTGTGTGTGTGTGTGTGTGTGTGTGTATGTATGTGTGTCTTACATCATACTTTGTAGCTCTGGGATGAAATTGGTCCTGGAAGCTGGACGGTCTTTAGAACTGGAGGCTGCTGAGCCAGCCATGGGACTGCTCATAACCACAGCCACCTGATGACATGAACAGAACAAAGAAGCTGCATTACACTGTGGAACTAAATTAAAGGTGGAGTCTGCAATTCTGGTAGCCTGGGAAAAACCTGATGAACTTCCGGCAATTTTGAGATTTGCTCTGCCAAGAGCCCATTTCCAATTTTTCCAAATCGAGGCAACAATCACAACCATTGAGGCGAGTTTTACACGATGACGATAGCGCAGCAACCCGTTGATGCCTCTGTCGCTGCTACGTCACCCAGATTGTTGGTCTGATTGGTTGAAGGACTATCCAATTGCGCCCAGAGGCATTTGAGCGGCATCCGTTGGTGATGCCCCTTTGGAAATGAGCTGTGAATGAACCTTCCCCAGACCCACTCTCAGTTACAACTGCCGCGTCATGGCGGCTTGTTCAGAATACGATCTCATATTGTACTAAAATAGTTCACTGAAACGTGTTTCTGAAAACATTTTAAGCGAGAAATAGGCCGTGCAGTTGCTGAATCTGTCTTCATTTCAGATCGACAAAGGTCAGTTTAAAAATATTTCGTCCGATTTTGAGAGGCTTAGTCACACTCATTACGCTCGCCATTTCCGGGTGAGTCCTGACTGCCCTGTCTCTGACTGAGCATGTCAAATCGGCCAAAATGAAGGCTGATAGCTCCTCGGACAGACAACGGCACGGAACACACCGAACAGACTCGAGTCACTGACCTCGCCAGACTGTCCAACGGCCGATTATCGGCCCGATGTGTAGCTGCCTTTAAAACACCCATGGCCTTTCCCCTGTCCTGTGTACAAGCACGAACGGAATAGCATTGTGTGGCTCGGTCCAACTCTGACCCACTTTTTTGGTTTCCCATGTATAGAGACAGGGCTGTGTACCGAATTATTGTTCAATGCACAGAACGGACAGCAGACCATGAGGAGATATTCACTGAATTTAACAAAGTAACGCGTATTGGATTAGAATGGCAGGCTCCACCTTTAACAAAAAAAACATTATAGCTCACCCTCACACAACATGTATCAAATATATGCTGCTCTTCCAGACACATTTCTGTAAATCTAACCAGATAGCATGTGTTGTATATCAGTAAGTTGAATTATTCTCCCAGCAGCACAACTGATAATAAAAAGGCTGCCCGACTATTTCAATCTGTAAACCTGTCAACAATGATGCTGATGCTATAGCCGCATCATTATTGAGTTTATCGTAAGAAACGTAGGTGTTGCTTTACTCAAAGTGTCTCAGTCTCACATCTTCTCTTGCTCTGACAACACCTGATTTCCACACAGGAGATTTTCTTAAACTACTAACTAAACTAAATCTTAAACTAGACAGATTCTGTAAATTCTGATTCAGCAAGTCTTTCTTGCCAGATTAAAGTAGATTGCTGAATGCATACTGACTCTCTGCGATTTCAAACACATCCAGCACTTTATTATTTACTGTATTGATGTTTTAAAATCACACACACTGATGATGTGTACCTGCTCTTTGTTCCCTTCAATTGTTGTTTTAGAGGGGTTTTTTTGGATTGTTTTTAATGCTGTGTTTTGTGAAGCCAAAGACAAGGTTTCACAAAATGTTGTTCCAAATTAACCAACAACCATTCTTGGTTATGACGAAGCTATGCACTCAACTGCCGGTTTATAAGATACACCCTTGCTAAAAGTAATGCAGTCTAATCAAGAGTCCTGCTCTAAATCCTTCCTTGATGAAGGTTATAATGTTGAAACTGTTTTTAAGAGGTGTTGATTCTGCTGATTGGTCATTTGGGAGGATGTACAGTTAGTGGTGCTGATGAATTGTATTGTATTGTTAAGTGAAAACCATGACATATTGCCGGATTGTTTTATGTATTAGACTAGCATTAGTTTTAGCTAGGTTTAACTAATAAACTGACAGCTGAGTGTAGATATAATGAATGACAGTGCTGAAACTGTTGATGAACTTCTGTTGATGAATTATAACACAAAATGGCGCAGCAGCATCGCACCTAAGCAAATTAAACCTGCTCTCCCACACATAGATACTAAAGTCAATGTCAACAAAACTGTCACGGTTGTGAATAGTCTGTAATGTACACTTTGGCATCATTTAACCGAAACAAAACTAGTCAGCCCTGTAGTACAGAACAGAAGCTGGGCCAATAGCCTAAAATAACAAGATAGCAGAACATATTCGAGGCAAATCAACACAGAGTATTCACACAGAGAGGTACAGAGAGGACAGGTGGTGTGACCGCAGTAACTTCCCCTCCCCGGCAGTAAAATCTGAATGATAATACAGCGCAGTTCCCTCCTATTCAAACACTGCGGTGAATTAAACACAATGCAGTGAGAAGAGACAAAAAAAAGAAAGGCAGACAGGAGGAGAAGAACAGAGAAAGAAAAGGTCCAAAAATAGTTTAAAACTCTCACCAAAATCGTTCAAGAAAGCGTTGGTGCTGCTTCTGTTGACGCTTTTCCATTTAATTAATTTTCGGCGCGACTTGATGACGTGATGCGAATTTACGAAGCGCGGCGTTTTGGTAGTTGTAGTTTTCTCCACTTCTGGCCAAAAACGTCCTTTATCGTCTAATAGTTTCATTTTGTTTGTTTTTTGTTTTTACTTTGAGAAAATGCAACACATCCCAATTGAATCATTCCTACTATCACATAAACACAGAATAAAGTACATTCAAAATATTTATTTTTACTTACCAAATTACATTCCAGTCTACTTACCAAATTACATTCCAGTCTATCAAGATTTGAGCTGATTTCTTACTTGAACTTAAACTTGGTTTATTTGACTAAAGATTGGGACCCAATAGCTAAAATACTTAAGACCCTGATTAAAAAAAAAAAAGTGATATTTTTATAAGTCTTTTGGAACGGTGAGGAGTTTGGAGCTGACTTGGAAAAATTGCATATAAAATGTACGCTGAAAGACATAAGGACTATTACTGCTGCTTGTTTCTCTACCTCTGCTCTCACTATGCTTTTTAGGAATTGTGAACATGGCAATGTTTTTGTATTATAACTGTATGCAGTCTTTGTTGACCACATGAATTTTAATTTCAGAAAAAATCATATTAAAGAAAAAAAAGGATAAAACTTCAGTGGATAGATCTCTCTGTTCTCTTTCTGCTATCTCTCAGATCCTGTGGTGAAGCGCTGGCCAACACCATCACCCACCAACCGTCAACTGGACGACCAGGAGGTAAGGTCCCTCCACCAGCGCAGCACAGCGCCACCCAGGGGCCTGGTGCAGACTGACAGCCCAAACTTCCTCTGCAGCAGCCTGCCGCAGCACTGGAGGTGTAACAAGACCCTGCCAACAGCATTCACTGTAAGCAATCATCTATCTATCTATCTATCTATCTATCTATCTATCTATCTATCTATCTATCTATCTATCTATCTATCTATCTATCTATCTATCTATCTATCTATCTATCTATCTATCTATCTATCTATCTATCTATCTATCTATCTATCTATCTATCTATCTATCTATCTATCTATCTATCTATCTATCTGTCCATTCATACATCTGTCCATTCATCTATCTGTCCATCTATCCATCCGTCTCTCTCCATCCTCCAGGTAGTTGCCCTGGGCAATGATGTGCCAGATGGCGTGGTGGTCACAGTGATGGCTGGTAACAGTGAAAACAGCAGCGCCGAGCTACGCAACGCCACAGCGACCATGAAGCAAGGCTATGCCTACTTTAATGACCTGCGCTTCATAGGTCGCAGCGGGAGAGGTAGATGGACAGATACTCTACTGATACAATAATTACATGTAACATAAATAAACATGCAGAGGCCTCGTTTCAAAGTGACTTAACAGCAGTTATGAGGAACGTAGTCTGGCATGTCCAGCTCTATCACCACAGCGCTGTGGAGTAGGGCTGGCAATATATCGATATTATATCGCCATTGATATATGAAGCTAGATATCATCTTAAATTTTGGATATCGTAATATTGTGATATGACATAAGTGTTGTCTTTTCCTGGTTTTAAATGCAACATGACAGTAAAGTGATGTACTTTTCTAAACTTACCAGACTGTTTTAGCTGTTCTGTTCATTGCCTTTACTCACTTAGTCATTATATCCACATTATTGATGATTATTTATCTAAACTCTCATTGTGTAAATATTTTGTGAAAGCACCAATAGTCAACACTACAATATCGCCACAATATCGACATTGATGTATTTGGTCAAAAATATCGTGATATTTGATTTTCTACATATCGCCCAGCTCTACTGTGGAGTAAGGGCTGGCTCCTCCACACATACATTCTGGGATAGGAGAAAAAAACGCTCTGGGTTGTTTGCATTTCTTTAAACCAATCACAATCGTCACACTCGCTAAGCTCTGGACGCAGCGACTGTGGCTCTGCAAAATAGTTTCGGGAAGGAACTTGTTTTGGTGGAACATTTGCACCCTGCAAAAGAAAACGCCACACACAATATTAAATGAAGTTAACTGTTCACACAATACAGTAACGTGAGCTATATAAATTAGCTGATACATGGTTAAACTTGTTTAAATTTGCTCTTACTAGTGTATCGCCGTGTGTACTTCGTCCATAGCAAATCCCTGCCAATCAGTCCCAAAACATCCCAGTTAGGGAGTAAATGCCGTAATCATATTCTCTGTAAATCTTTACAATCATTTCCAGAAAGAACCAAGCAGGCCTGCCTTATTGTACAATCCAAATTTTCTTCAAAACTTGCCATTTTCCGTGTGTAGCTTGCTAACTCGAAGTTTGTTGTTGAAGCGAAGGAATTTTGAGAACGGCAACACACAGAGAGAGGAAGGTGAGAGACATCCAGCCCGTAAGTCAGGCAATTATCCTGGAAATGTACTTCCGTTGATCCAGACTATAAGGAACAAGTCACATTGGAGGGTCAACACGTTGAAGAAAACATAGTAGCCTATCATCCTCACCTAATCCTCCTTTGATTTCCACCTTTTTTCATTTAAATTCCCTCCCTCACACAGAAATGTAGCATTTTCTTACAGTAATTTTGTCTTTCCATCTATGCTGCAATATGAAGGGCTTTGCCTTGTAACTCAGACAATTAAGTTAGAAGGATAAACAGAAAGAAGACAGGGATACTTTGTCAATTAGTTCTCGATCATGGACTCCCAGTCAAGGTTATCTGTATGACATAAAACAAAGTTTGTCCCAGACAGCTTTGCAGTCAATCTTTACAACATACTGTATGACACCCTCTATCCTTAGATTGAAAAAAAACCTGAGATAAAACTGACTTCATTTATCATTAAACCGCAATTGTCAACTGTACATCCTGTACATGTGTTATTCTTTTCAGGTAAGAGTTTCACAATTTCCATCAATGTGCTGACCTCGCCGCCTCAGATCGCCACCCTACATAGAGCCATCAAGGTCACTGTGGATGGACAGCGGCTGCCAAGACGTCAGTACACACTGGGGAAAATAACAAGATGTTTTATCCAAAGCTTTCAGTGAGAATTACTCTGACTCTCTCTCTCTCTCTCTCTCTCTCTCTCTCTCTCTCTCTCTCTCTCTCTGTGGACAGGACCGAGGCAGAAGGAGGTGAAGTCAGGAGCGTTCAGGTCACCCATCAGCAGCACTGCATCATCAGGTTTGTTGTATAAATCCTTATTTTTTAAATTAGAAACCAACCATGTTATTGTTAACTTTCACATGCAGGACTGAAAATATGCAGCAGTGGGCAAATGTACAGCGTCTCCACAAAAGCAAAGTTGCATCTAACTGGTGTATTTTTTTTTATTGCATAAAATTGTGCCTAATGTTTTTATCCACAGTATAGTAACTGTACTCGCACAGCGTACAGTATACTGTTGGGTAGGGTTAATAATGCCCTCATATCACATATTTTGTATTTTATAATGTAAAATCCTTATTTGCAAAGTGGACTATATTTCCATCTAAAATACTGTTAAGTATAAACTGGAAATATCTCATAAAGTACCTTAAAATTGTACTACAGTACCATTGATAATAGTAACAATTTATTTAAAATTCAAAGCAACTAAAAACTAATCATATAGAAATCCAAACTTACTAGATTTATGCCAGAGCTTTCAGCCACATGTCACATTTTCATCCATGGATGGATTTTGGAGTTTCCATAAAGATGAGCAATAAAGGTTCAATACTTATGTCACAACTGAACAAACTCCATCTGCTGAGGAAGGCCATGATATGATATAACTGAAAGCTCTGGAAAACAAGTGGACCTTGAATTAGGATCTTTTTTTGCTGTTTCCGAGCTCAAGAATGGACTTTAATGCTCAATATTATTTGTTACTGATGTTTTTGTGGACAAGCTGTTGATGTTGTTTCTCTCCAGATTGTAGATCTTTTACCTCCTCTCTGTGGACCAATGAGCCATCGTTTCTGGGCCAGGTAACGTCTCTGACTTCCTCCTTCACTCCAAGTCCCAGAATGCACCGCTTGCCTACCCTCTCCTACCCCACCCAGCCCACACCGTACAGCTCCTACAGCCTGTCTTCTCCTCCTCCACCTTCGCTGAATCACAGTGGTTCATTCCAGCCAAGCAGCTTCTATCATGGACCAAACCAAACGATCCAGACCATGGGGGAGGACCGCAACATCGTCACATCTCTGACTAATTACATTGATGGGGGGTGTCTTTCTATACGAGGGGAGGAGCCTGTCTGGAGGCCTTATTGAGTACTCGATGTGTTACAGGCTACATCGTCATTGAATAAATTATTTCACGACTTTTGGGAAAGATCTTTAAACTTGACTTTTGTTTGCAGTGATTAAGATGTTCTCATTTATTGCATCGTCATAAAAATATTATTTTATTGTTTCTGATCATTATTTAATGCTTATTTAATTACTAATATACATTGGTTTATACAATAAATTCATGTAGTGAAATTCATTTTGCAATTTCCCCTTTTTAATAAAAGTTTTTCAGGATTTGATGATTAATTTGTTGTACAATAAAGTCTTTATTAGAGCAACAGTTGTATAAAACAACAGCAGCATTCATTTCACAATGCAAATACACAAAATATAGTATCTCATAAACGATGAAACAATTAATCCTGAATTAACCTCCTGAGTCTTTTATCAGCCTCTTAATACAATTCATTTTTTTCAGTATTTGGAATTTTCTTTGCTGATTTAGAGTGACTTACATTTTAAATATGTCTTCTTAAATAATGAATAAAGTCAAGGATTGGGTATGTTGGATTACCGAAACACTGCCAGAATACATAGGAAACAGTGACATACCAAACAAAAAAATCTTTGAATATTCTGTTTAAATGTAATTATGCCTTTTATGTTAAATGACGTTGCAGTCTATTCAATTAGACTGCATTCTGCCGTTTGCAAAAAGAAATTAATTGTGTATAACTTCTTGAAAACAACCTATGAGTTAAGTACTGAGAATACGTTTCTCTTAGAGTAATAAGTAAAGTAATTTTATTACAGGAGACGTAATGAATAATGAATTACATTTTCCTATCGCAGCATTTCAGTGTTGACTGTCTGCCTGTAGAGCGTTGAGTTCAGCCACTCTCCTGCTCCACTCCTCTTCTGTCATTTCTTCTTCTTCTGCTCCTTCCATAACATCCTGCTCTACCTGATGGTCTCCTGAAAAACAGATAATCATGTTACAAAGATAAAAAAAGATGGGAGAAAGTGTGTGTGTGTGTGTGTGTGTGTGTGTGTGTGTGTGTGTGTGTGTGTGTGTGTGTGTGTGTGTGTGTGTGTGTGTGTGTGTGTGTGTGTGAGTGGGAGGTGTGTCCTCACCACTGCAGCTCAGAGCGGTGCAGACCCAGTTTCCACAAGCACACACACACTTGTTGCACTCCATCCGAGTTTCAGCTCCATCCTCGAACACTTCATCCTCCAGAGCACACTCTTCACATAAAAAAACACACGGGTAAGAAATTAAACTGCAAATCTGATCTGGTTGTGTTTTGCTATTTGTTTTTACATTACAGTTTTTTACAATCACTTTGCTACTAATTTCAGAACCTTGATGTCATTTTTCAAAACTCTAGACACAAAACTCAAATGGTCATCACTCGTACCGCAGGCTATCCAATGTTCAAAACATTGCATTGTGCATTCATATCTTTAAAGAAATATTGCACTTGAACAATCATTGGTTCAAAAAACTAATTTTGGTTTATGTGTATTGTATCCAAGCAATTGAAAAAAGTGTTAGATCATTGGTTGTGAGTTTTGTGTCTAGAGTTTTGAAAAATGACGTCAAAGTTCTGAAATTAGGGCCAAAGTGATTGTAAAATACTGTATGTGAACAAAGTGTATCTCTTTTATTTTTTGTCAGATTCAGACTTTGATTATATGTTTTTTAATGTCTGTGTGTTGTTGGCAATATCTTGTTCTGGAAACAAGAAATAAATAATACTGTTCATACATTCTTCAGGGACGCTGATCATATACTTGTTAGACTTTGTGTGTGTGTGTGTGTGTGTGTGTGTGTGTGTGTGTGTGTGTGTGTGTGTGTGTGCGTGCGTGCGTGCGTCATTACTTCTCTCATACGGATGGTAGGTGGGTGTCAGACAGTTGATGAACTCCGTTAAGCTCAGCTTCCAGTCTGTGTTTTCATCCGACAGCTCAATCAAAGCATCAACACACAGAGACCTGAGAGACAGGCTATTGATTACAAGGATTCATTTATATTGCCCTGTTGCTGAAATGTGCTATACAAATAAAGAAAATCTTAAAAAGATTTAAGAAAAGGAATAAGTAGTACCTGTGTTGGTGACATGAAAACTTGCATTATGTATAAAAAGGAAATTGTGCTTCATGTAACGTCTAAACCAGTGGTTCTCAAGCTTTTTTCTTGTGCCCCCTTTGAACAGTATTTTAAGCCATGTACCCCCTACACAGCGCGAATAATTTTTGTATAAAGAGGAACAGTACAGCGTTGTCAGCGACAGATTTACTAAACAACGGCCTTGTACCTGGAAAACATTTAAATGCTAATGAAAAAGGCGACAAAACCTTGGAAAAAGGCAGTAGAAAGAAAGGAAGGCAACTCTAGGGCGACAAAAGTGACAACAAATTCAAATAAGCGACAAACTTTGAAAAAAGTGACAAAAACTTTGAAGAAAATAAGACAGTAGACAAACGTAAGGAATAAAGGCAAGAATAGGTAAAAACAAGCAACAAAACCTTCAAAAAAAGGTGACAAAAACTTTGAAAAATGCAACAAACTTGGACAGTAGACGTAACTACAGCCTTGTAACTGAAATACATTTTGTAAAAAATGTCACGTATCCCCCACGTATGCAGTCCTCCAAAAGTACCCCTAAGGGTACATGTACCCCCATTTGAGAAACACTGGTCTTAACTACCACACAGAGTTTATAGAGTCCTAACCACTGTCAGATTATCTTCTGTGTTTGTGTGTGCTTTAGAGCTGCAAATATTAGTTGATTCATTGATTAGTTGTCAACCATTAAATTAATCACCAACTATTTTGATAGTCAATTCAGTTTATGTCATTCTTAATAAAAAAAAAGTTAAACTTCTCTGATTCCAGCTTCTTAAATGTGAATATTTTCTAGTTTCTTCACTCCTCTGTGACAGTCAACTGAATATCTTTGAGTTGTGGACAAAACAAGACATTTAATGACATCCTCTTGGGCTTTGGGAATCAGTGATCAGCATTTTTCACAATTTTCTGACATTTTATAGACCCAACCACTAATTGATTACTCGAGAAAATAATCAACAGATTAATCGTCTATGAAAATAATCGTTATTTGCAGCCCTAGTGTTTGTGCGTGTGCATTGTGTGTACCTCAGTAGCATGTTAGCCTCCAGAGTATTAGAGTACGTGAGGTTTAGGCCCTTCTCATTGTGTTTCAGGAAGCTCAAGAACTCTTTAGAATCGAGCTCTGAATCCCCGTTATCATACGTCTGTAACACACAAACAGAGTTAGATTTGAAATATCTTTTTCAGTTATTCTTAGTTAGCTCATCATTTCTCAGGTTGTCCAGTTGCAAAGAACTGGAGTCACCTTTAAAAACAGCAATAATTATTAGTACTTCTGTGAAAAGTTGTTACCTTGAAGTACGTTTGCAGGAGGTGATTGGCTGAGTCATTTGAGGCCATGTTGTCAGATTCTACCTCCTCCTGAATCCACTGGATCACTCTCTCTCTCAGCAAATCACGATCGGACAGGAAACAGACAACTACATGTACAAATGCAGGAATAAAATGGTTAATGTAAATGGTTAATGTTGAAGTAATGTAAGTAAGTAAGTAAAGAGCACATTCAAACACAGCTTAAGCTGACAAAAGTGCTGTACAAGAAGCACTAAGATGCTGTATAAAATAACATTTACATGTAAAATGTTAAAAACAGAAATGTTGGGAAACCATCTGATGTAATAATGTAACGTACAAACGTAATTCTGTAATAACTAAGCTGCAGACTTACTGGGGCTCACATCCATCTCTGCTGGTTTCTCTGCAAATAGACACACACAAAACACTGTCACGTGTGTGTGTGTGTGTGTGTGTGTGTGTGTGTGTGTATGTCTGTGTGTGTGTGTGTGTGTGTGTGTGTGTGTGTGTGTGTGTGTGTCTGTGTGTGTCCGTGTGTGTGTGTGTGTGTGTGTGTGTGTGTGTGTGTGTGTGTGTGTGTGTGTGTGTGTGTGTGTGTGTGCTGACCCAGACAGTGTCCTCTGTGCTCCAGATGTATCTTGGTCTGGGTAATGCAAATAGACACACACAAAACCCTGTCACGTGTGTGTGTGTGTGTGTGTGTGTGTGTGTGTGTGTGTGTGTGTGTGTGTGTGTGTGTGTGTGTGTGTGTGTGTGTGTGTGTGTGTGTGTGTGTGTGTGTCTGTGTGTGTGTGTGTGTGTGTGTGTGTGTGTGTGTGTGTGTGTGTGTGTGTGTGTGTGTGTGTGTGTGTGTGTGTGTGTGTGTGTGTGTGTGTGTGTGTGTGCTGACCCAGACAGTGTCCTCTGTGCTCCAGATGTATCTTGGTCTGGGTAATGCAAATAGACACACACAAAACCCTGTCACGTGTGTGTGTGTGTGTCTGTGTGTGTGTGTGTGTGTGTGTGTGTGTGTCTGTGTGTGTGTGTGTGTGTGTGTGTGTGTGCTGTCTGTGTGTGTGTGTGTGTGTGTGTGTGTGTGTGTGTGTCTGTGTGTGTGTGTGTGTGTGTGTGTGTGTGTGTGTGTGTGTGTGTGTGTGCTGACCCAGACAGTGCCCTCTGTGCTCCAGGTGTATCTTGGTCTGGGTGATGCAGGCGTCTCTGTGCAGCTCACAGTGATTCCTGTAGGATCTTCCGTTACTGCCGCACACCCAGTGCTCCGTCACGACACACTGCTGCAGAGAAAGCGGGCAGTCAACAGAAGTTTCACGTAAAAACGATCTGCAGAAGACAACTATGGACACAGTGATCCAGACTCATACATGTATAAAATGTTTAACACAGAATGAGCCACAAAAGTTAATCTGTGGCATCAGTTTTAAGATAAATGAGATCAAAACAAACAATGATTAATGTGTTGCTAAATCCTGAATAAATATAAACAATAATTCTGAATTCATCACTCACATTGATCAGTTTAAACAACTGACCCCTATAAATCTAGAGAAAATATATAAATTATATCCAGTATATATTTCAGATGTTATTGAAGTTAATCAATGTTTGCTGTGTTCTGTTAGATTGTTTTTATGTTGTGTCATACAGATAGTATACTTGCCTTTACAACATAAACATGAAGCAAATTCCATTTGAATTTCATGCAGAGAGAGATAGATGGTGAAAAATCAGTGTGTGTTTCTATAATCTAAGAAGTAATCAGAGATTTTTTTAATTCAGTTATGAAAGTAATTTCAAAAGCAGTGAGTAAGGAATTATTATTCACCTACAGAGCGAACCGAAAAAAAAGTCTTACTTGATAAGACGAGTTCACGGGGTATTCAATGACTTTTACCTGTAAACAGCGACAGACTGGTTCTCCTCTGTCAGTCGATACACACTCTCGCCCTGCGCCGCAGAAAGTTCTGGCACACACTGACTGATCCTGACACACACACATACACAGAGAGAGCGCTATATTATGTTTTCATGTTATTTTTGGATTCTGTTTTATAGTAAACAATGAAAAGAAGTGAAACGTGTGTGTTTCACACTCCAGATGGTGACCTTTATCTCCCACTGAGAGACCTCTTTTGAATGACAATGACTCTCTCTCTCACAAACGCACACGAGCACACACACACACACACACACACACACACACACACACACACACACACACACACGTTTGTACTTGTGTCCGTGACATTCCTTACCCTAACTTTAATCATCTACATTCCTGACCCTAAAACTAATTCTAACCTGAATCCTACAACTAAACCAAAAATATTCTCTCTCTTGTTTTTTAAATGCCTTCACTCCCAGGGTCTAAAACTCAAAGATGTTCAAGGGCACACACACACACACACACACACACACACACACACACACACACACACACACACACACACACACACACAATGGATACATCTGCCACCTCCAGCTGACATCTGCTACACAGCAAACCTGCTGTTAGCAAAAAGCTGACTGGGGCCAAACACACACACACACACACACACACACACACACACACACACACACACACACACACACACACACACACACACACAGCAGTGATGTGTTGTAATCACAAGTTCATGTCTGACCCTGTTGCAGTTGTAAAACAATTTTTCCTCCTTGTTTTGAATCTTTTGTCCTCTCAGTCTCTCTGTCTTTGCTCTCCTCTTGCCCTCCTCCACGCTCACTTTTCATTCATCTTTTCATCCCCCATTCATATTTGTTCCAAATATGTCTAAGTCCTTTTTATTTTGCAGAACATTTGAATTCATATTCAGTTGTAGTTTTATTATTGTTAATAGAAATGTGTTTTTTTTAGGTGCAAGATGGAAAATAAAATCAGTTATTGTGCACTACAAACAGTAAAATGCCAATAAGGTTGAACAATATTATTCACATGAATATTTCCACTTACACAGTTTAGTCTTCTGTAGCAGCTCTGTGAGGCTGGAGAAGTCAGGGCATTACTAAAGTTGAGAGGACAAGTTATCTGGGAACCATGAATGTCTGTACCAAATGTTCTGCCAATCCATCCAATAGCTGTTGAGATATTTGACATAGTTTTTATTTTTTACATGTAGACAAGATAGTTTTAGCTCAGTTAATGTTATTTTTATTTTGGTTTTACCGCAACTGCTTTTCTGTTGTTTTTTCTTGTACTGAATCAACACTAAAGTTTTTCTGTCGAGTTGACATTTTTGACTCAAAGGTAAGAAAACAGCTGGAGAGGAAACAAACACACCGCCGAGTGTTTCAACCGGAATTACCGCTGCAGGGTCTGAGATTAGAGATGAGCTGCTGACAGCCCTAATCACGCACATACCTCAGGACCTGCTCACCTGTGTGTGTGTGTGTGTGTGTGTGTGTGTGTGTGTGTGTGTGGGCTTGTTTAACTATATTTGTGGGGTCCAAAAACCGGGAGTCCAGTATACTTGTGGGGTCCGGACAGCTTTGTGGGGCCAAATTGCTGGACCCCACAAGTTTAAAGGGCTGTTTGAGGGTTAAGACTTGGTTTTAGGATTAGGGTTAGAATTAGGTTATGGTTAGGGTGAGGGTAAGGGTTAAGGTTAGGCATTTAGTTGGTGGTTAAGGTTAGGGTAAGGGGCTAGGGAATGCATTATGTCAGTGACGGGTCCCCACAAAGATAGTGAAACGCATGTGGGTGCGTGTGTGTGTGTGTGTGTGTGTGTGTGTGTGTGTGTGTGTGTGTGTGTGTGTGTGTGTGTGTGCATGTGTTTTTTCAAAATCAGTTTTCCGAACAAAACACATTTCAAATTTCACCTCCACATGCCGACACCTTCTTAAATCATGTACCTCCTCAACCTAGAGACACACACACACACACACACACACACACACACACACACACACACACACACACACACACACACACACACACACACACACACACACACACACACACACACACACACACACACCGTTTTGGGAAGATTGGAAATGTCATTAGTGGAAACATGTTTTCACCCTGATCCTGGAGGCTTCAGTGTACCTGCCAGTATTCTGTCTTTTCAGCCATTCTCCCTGTTTTCCTACATCTTAATTTAATCATTGTTTCAATTTAACAGTGTCCTGTTTTCATGTAGCTGCTCAGATATAATAGGAACCTGCACAGTAACTATTTAATGCTTATATTGTAATGGTCATGATTTCTTGAAGTAAACAGCAGACATATTTTGGTTAAATAGTGTTGTTCAGTACAAAAATATCTCATTGACGCTTTGAGTTTACCTTGGCCAGAGGAGAGGAGGAGACGGGAGGAGAGGAGAGGAACAACAGCAGCAGGAACACAAAGATCGTCAACATCTGGAGAGGAGAAGAGAGGAGAGGAGGAGGGGAGGAGAGGAGAGATTAGGAGAGGAAAGGAGGAAAACGGAGAAAAAAGGAGAGGAGAGAAAGGAAATATTATAGTTAAATCATAATTAAATCATCTCAATATAAGGCAAATATTTACATTTTTAACAACAGTAGAAATATTCATTTTACTCATGCTACCACTACTACTGCTACTACTAATTATTATATTAAAGCAGCCGTACCATGCCAGTCTAACACAGCTCGTCCAGCTGCTATTTCTCTGTAAGAACCAGTCAGGATTCAGCCACTCCACAGTATTTGATCAGCACTGAAAAAAGTAGCCTAATCAATAAACCATTCAGTCAATCAATCAGGCGGTAAATGCATATGCAAATATCCAAATTGTCAGCATGGATCCATTTGAATGAAGAGTTTATATCCAGTCAACCATCAGTGAAGCCGACTGCTTCGCTCTGCAGTGAAACAACATCTGAGTTACAAAAAGAAAGAAGAGGAGGAGGAGGAGGAGGAGGAGGAGGGATGCTGGGGGAGAAAGGAGACCAGCTGTCCAGAGTCATACAAGAAGCCCCCCCCCCCATCCCCAAAAGCACACACAAAACACACGCATGAGCTGTCCTCTTAAAGAATGATAAGTTGAAGGCACGCGGCCAGCCGACATGTTCAGACAATGATAGCTGCGGGGAGAGAGGAGGTGAAGTTATTAGTCTGACTGACACAACTGAAAGGAAATAATTTCACATACAGTACAAAACCGCAAGACGTGTTTCCATGTTTAAAACAGTTCGAGCCTGAATTCGTCGTATACAAAACTACTGCCAAATATTTTGTGATTTAACCCTGTTGTCCTCGGGTCAAATTTGACCCTTTTTCAAAAGGTTTCTATATCAGAAATTTGGGTTTCTTTCAACCAGATTTTCAACAAAAAAAGGAACATGGCGGGTTCCCTACGCTTTTTATAAGTATAATAAATGATGAGTTGACTACTTTCATTGAATTTGGGTGTTTTAAAAATGTGACAAAAATGTCGGAAAAAGATTAAAAAAACGTGGGGGAAAAAAACACAAAAACGTCAAAAGGCGCAGAAGAAATCAACAAAGACATCAGAAAAAGTGACAAAAACATTGTGGGGGGGCGGAGCGACAAAAGTGTCAAAAAAGACGACCAAAACATTGAAAAAAATGTTTGCCTGGTCGACGGACACCAGGGTTAAACAAAAGAAAAGAATGACAAGTATAGAAGTATAAAAAAAGAAGCTGATTTTATTTCTAAGTATTAAGATTCTTGCGAGGCCCACATGCATCCAGGTGAAGATAATAAAGGCTGAATTCCATTCAGCAGCTGCAGTATATGGTTAGTATAGGTTCCTTTATTAGTCCCCAAGGGTACATTTGTTGTGCAGACAGGGTGCAGCAATCAAACAACAATACACCATTAGTTAAGAGTACATCACAACCAGATGAATTCGTAAAACATCACTACAAACACTGTCAAACGGAACACATATGTTGGCTCAGGGTCACACTGTCATGGCTTACTGGAGCACTGAGACGTTGATACAAATGGAAAAGAGACTTTTTAATTGTTAATAAATCAGATTTGAATCATCTAACACAGGTGTGTCAAACTCAATTTCACTGAGAGGCAGACATTTATAGTTTATGTACGTTATGTTTTCGAGATTTTTCTTGCTTTTTTCAATGATTTTGTTGCTTTTTCCGACGTTTGTCACATTTTTGTTGACATAAAGCTCTACAAAAGTCAGCCAAAAAGTTCCAAAGCCATGATAGAATTTTGCAAATCAAGCAAAACAAAGATTACAAAGATTTTTAATTACCGACTCACAGCAACCCGTTTTACAGCCGGATTATGCTAACTCTTTGGTTCTGTGGGAATTTCTGAGTCTCAAAGTTGGCAAATCTGCCAAATTCTGCTTTAAATGTCATGTAATTGTTGTCTGCAAACAGTTTCCTGTCTTTTGGGGTTTGGGGCACAACTAGGTTGGGCCAAAATGTATTGTGAACCTAAATTATTTTGAGGGCCAGATTGAAATCTGCGAGGGGCCTGGTTTGGCCCGCGGGCCTTCAGTTTGACACGTTCGACGCTCTGTTGTAGTGCTACACTGTGACCAGCAGAGGACAGAGTCACCATGTTGGTTGTTATCATCAAAACTACATACTTTTTTTTAATTTTTAATTTTAATTTTTTTTAATTTGCCAACTTTTACAAATATGTTATACAGTGTTTGAACAATTCGACATTGTATTACAAAGCATATCAAAAAGATATTCATTCCCATCCAAAGAACATTACAACCTGACTTAAAAAATACAATACAAATAGAAGGTGAAATGGAATGTAAACTCTATAATCACATTTCCTTGAAAGAATCTTGCAGTACATCATCTATATCAAAACGACATACTACATACGAGAAATGCTGACCCCATACGAGGCTGTTCGCAGCCTTAGATCCTCGGCGGGGCCCCTCTAACCGTTCCAAAGTCAAAGCTCAAAACCAGAGCTGATTGTGCTTTCTCCATCAGGGCACCTCGGCTTCAGACCTGCCTGAGGAGATAAGGCTCGCTGAATCAGTGACTTCTTTTAAATCACTTCTTAAAACACATTTTATAGACTTGCTTTTATGTTTCATGTTTATGCTTTTTATCGTCTTTCTCTTTGTATTTTTACCCTAGCACCTCTTAATTTCATTTTGAATTATCATTTTTTCTGTCCTTTTAAGGTGCCCCATCTTCTATTTTCACGACTACATTTATGTGTACATACTGTACTGTATGTGTATTGGTTTGTATGCGCTTTTGGTTCTTCTGTCAAAGCACTTTGTAAACTATTGTTTGTTTTTAAAGGTGCTATGTAACACAACCACAATTTAAACAAAGATGTTATGGTCTTATGACTAGAATATGACACAGGGCCCCTTCTACAAGACAGAGCCACAAGATCAGGTAATAATGCAGGCTGTATTAGTTGGTATTGTGATATTGCAACAAATTTGCAATTAATTAAATTACTAAAACGAGTTGACACCCTGTGAATCTTAGCCAATAGGCTTTGGGGATCCTACAGATCTGGGGCCCACTTTATTTTCAGCCACCCAATGTCCCAAAGTCCTGTAAATAAACAGGATTGCAATCCATATTTTACAGACATAATCCTCATAATCCCTTTTACACATTATCTTTCAACAAATGTCCTTGTCCCCCTCTCTATTCTATTGAGTTTGTCAAGTTCAACCCCCAAAGTTGTTCCCACTTTGTCATACTCTCCCTCTCTGGTGTGACAGTCAGCTGTGTGTCAGAGGAGGTGCTGCGGTTCAGATAAACCTACTTGCCTGCTGTGCGCTGTAACACCAATGAAGCACTTCCTAAAAATAGAACAGAGAGGTCAGCCAGAGTTTGTGCACATCTTTTGCTTGTGTGTGTGTGTTTGTGCATGCGTGTGTGGGCTCTTTTAAGGAAAGGTATGCTATGATCTTAATGCAAGACGATAACAGAGGTGTGATACGGGCAAAGACACATTGAAATGTGCACACACACACACACACACACACACACACACACACACACACACACACACACACACACACACACACACACACAGCTCTTTGTATCTTTACATTGTTGAATTTCTCTGGATTGTGCTGCTGAGATGTTTCAGGCTTAGAAACCTTTCAAACATCATTTAAAAAATTCATAATTTTCATTTCATTTGTTTTTTTCATTCATCTTTAATGTATGAATTGTCCACACATAAAAAACGTCCATCACAAGTAAACAACAGCTAAGGTCTTCAAATAACTTTAGATGTTCATTTTACAAGAAAAGCAGCAAATCCACTTGTCCAAGATGTTGGAACAAGTGAAAGTTTGGAAGTTTTGCTTGATAAATTACTTAACATAAAATATAAAATGTTCTCAAATAACTGTCTTGTCTATTGACTAATGACTTAATTGAAGATTGTTTCAGCACTGCACAGCAGAAAGCATTATTACATACTTATATACATTCAGTTATGTACATGGGAAGAGATAATATACATTTTAACTTCAAAATGTGTGGAATGATCTGAGGCCTGTACTACGAATCAAGATCAACATGCCCTGTATTTATTTCAGTTACCTGGCTTCACTAACCCTAACAACCACAGTCCCACATAAGCTGTGTCACGACGGTGGTTAACAACTAGTTCAATCAACCCAGGGTTTCCCAATCCAGCAGCGTCGTCGTTGCTTTAACCTATTATTTCAGTTGCAACCCTGGTAGTAGAAGCGATCGTGAGAGCAAATAAAATATATAAAAACATAATTCAAACCGATGTGCGCATTTGGCAACACACGGCTCAAGATGCCGATAGCCTATATGTAATTCCCTCCCATTAAAATCTATATATTTCATAAAAATACCCATCAGGGAATGTTAACGGGGTTGTTGGTCTCTAAATGTTTTAACTTTTATGAGCGCATTCCTCTCTCCCCCTCTCTCCCTCTCTCTCTCTCCCTCTCCGTGCACCGAGCTCCGCCTGATCTTACCGTCCTAATTTCCACTGCGGTGACGCCGTTGTCAATCGAGTGTTGATTGGTCAGTAGGCGGTGCTTTTACACCAGATCTCTAATCTCCAACATAACCTGCTCCCGACCAGGTTAGGTGTTCAGCATAAGTTACCACGGCGATTGAACCCGGTAACAAGTGATCCACCGTTGTGGTACAGAAAACCCTGGGTTGAACCTGAAGTTACCTCGTTAACGCCAAATCTTGCTTCGTAGTACAGGCCTCAGGACAAGTGTACTTTATCTTTCTCAGAGATTCACCTAACCATCCATCCATCCATCCATCTTCGTCCGCTTATCTGGTATCGGGTCCCGGGGGTAGCAGCTCCAGCAGGGGACCCCAAACTTCCCTTTCCCGAGCCACATTAACCAGCTCCGACTGGGGGATCCCGAGGCGCCAGGTTGGAGATATAATCCCTCCACCTAGTCCTGGGTCTTCCCCGAGGCCTCCTCCCAGCTGGACGTGCCTGGAACACCTAACTAGGGAGGCGCCCAGGGGGCATCCTTACCAGATGCCCGAACCACCTCAAGCAGTAGAGCAGCAGCTCTACTCCGAGCTCCTCACAGATGACTGAGCTTCTCACCCTATCTCTAAGGGAGACGCCAGCCACCCTCCTGAGAAACCCATTTTGGCCACTTGTACCCTGGATCTTGTTCTTTCGGTCATGACCCAGCCTTCATGACCATAGGTGAGGGTAGGAACGAAAACTGACCAGTAAATTGAGAGCTTTGCCTCTCTTTTCGTCACAACAGTGCGATAAATTGAATGTAATACCGCACCCGCTACGCCGATTCTCCGACCAATCTCCTGCTCCATTGTCCCCTCACTCGCGAACAAGACCCCAAGGTACTTGAACTCCTTCACTTGGGGTCAGGACTCATTCCTTACCCGGAGAAGGCACTCTATCGGTTTCCTGCTGAGAACCATGGCCTCAGATTTAGAGGTGCTGATCCTCATCCCAGCCGCTTCACACCCGGCTGCGAACCGAGTGAGTGCTGAAGGTCACAGGCTGATAATGCCATCAGGACCACATCATCTGCAAAAATCAGCGATGAGATTCCCAGCCAACCGAACTGCAACCCTTCCCCACCCCGACTACGCCTCGATATCCTGTCCATAAATACTACAAACAGGATTGGTGAGAAAGCGCAGCCCTGGCGGAGGCCAAACCTGAAACGAGTCTGACTTACTGCTGAGAACCTGGACACAACTCTCGCTTTGGTCGTACAGAGATTGGATGGCCCTGAGAAGGGACCCCCTCACCCCATACTCCCGCAGCACCTCCCACAGTATCTCCCAGGGTACCCGGTCATATGCTTTCTCCAGATCCACAAAGCACATGTAGACCAGTTGGGCATACTCCAAGGCTCCCTCCAGGATCCTTGCGAGAGTGAAGATCTGATCCGTTGTTCCACGAACAGGACGGAATCTGCATTGTTCCTCTTCAACCCGAGGTTCGACTATCGGCCGAACCCTCCTTTCCAGCACCTTGGAGTAGACTTTACCGGGGAGGCTGAGACATGTGATACCCCTGTAATTGGCACACACCCTCTGGTCCCCCTTTTTGAACAGGGGAACCACCACCCCGGTCTGCCACTGCTTAGGCACCGTCCCAGACTTCCACGCAATGTTGAAGAGGTGTGTCAACCAAGACAACCCCTCCACACCCAGAGCTTTAAGCATTTCTGGATGGATCTAATCAATCCCTGGGGCTTTGCCACTGTGGAGTTGTTTAACTACCTCAGCGACTTCCACCAGGGAAATTGACGACAATCCCCCATCATCCTCCAGATCTGCCTCTACCATAATAATGGATTTAGGAGTTCCTCAAAGTGCTCCTTCCACCGCCCTATTACCTCCTCAGTTGAGGTCAACAGCATCCCATCCTTACTGTACACAGCTTGGATGGTTCCCCATTTCCCCCTCCTGAGGTGGCGAACGGTTTTCCAGAAGCACCTTGGTGCCGACCGAAAGTCCTTCTCCATGTCTACTCCGAACTTCTCCCACACCCGCTGCTTTGCCTCTTTCACGGCAGAGGCTGCAGCCCTTCGGGCCCTTTGGTAGAAAAGAGTCCAACCCCTATCCAGGAGTATGGTTCCAGAACCGAGACTGTGCGTAGAGGTAAGCCCCACCAGATCCAACTGGTAGCGCGCCACCTCCCACACAAGTTCTGGCTCCTTCCCCCACAGAGAGGTGACATTCCACGTCCCCAGAGCCAGCCTCTGCCGCCCGGTTCTGGTCCGTCAAGACCCCTGACCTTCACCGCCACCCATGTGGCAGGGCACCCGACCCCAGCGGTTCCTCCCACAGGTGGTGGTGGGCCCATGGGATGGAAAGAGAGGTGCCACGTAGCTTTTTCAGGCTGTGCCCGGCCAGGCTCTGTGGCAAACCTGGCCACCAGGCGCTCGCTGACGGGCCCTCCATCTGGGCCTGGCTCCAGACGGGGGCCCCGGTCTTCCTCCGGGCAGGGTCACTCTATCCCTTCCTCGTTTATTCATAGGGTTTTTCACCTGACCAGTTTTGCAAAAATGGCAAAAACTGTGATTCATTTCCAAATACCAATACCAAACCGTTTTAAATGATACAGAACTCTTGTGAGTGTGCAGTGAGAATGTACAGTGTGAATGTGCTACACCACTGCTATACTGTTTTTAAATATTGCAAGTTTGAATTTTAAGTGAGTTAGATATTGTTAAATCTATGTTCAACTGATTGAGTGACAAGTGACAACAATTTTGTGGATCATATCTTTCAAAATTCAGCTCTGCATGGCAAATAGTTTCACACAGAGATCCGTTGTGATGGTTATGAGTTTGGCACAAGCTCTCATCACCAGAAGCAGTTAAGAACAAAATAAAGCCTTCTTAAATTATTCCGGTTGTGTCATGCATATTTTGTGAAAAGCATTAATTGTTCAAAAGTTTTGCTTTGATGAAAAAGTCATGAGTTGCAAGAAGAAAGTATTTTTAACAAAATTAAAAATGTTATCATCTCTCTAAATCTGCAGCTTCCTAGTGTTTTATTGTCCTTATATGTGACTCAGAAACATTTTTTTTAAATGTCGCAGAATATCAATTGGATATATTAATCAATGGGGCTGAACCCACAGCAGCAATTCAGAGATAGAGACCCTAGATAAAGTTGTTTATGTATTGTTGTGTGTGAGTATCACATGGTGAACCACTGTTTCACATGAATTTAGGGGAACTCTTTTAACCAAACACACACACACACACACACACACACACAAACACACACACACACACAACCATAAACACACAAACACACACACACAAACACACACACACAAACACACAAACACATACGCACACACACACACACACACACACACACACACAAACACACAAACACAAAACACACGCAAACACACAAACACACACAAACACAAACACAACACACACGCATACACACACAAACACAAACACACACACACACACACACACACACACACACACATACACACACAAACACACACACAAACACACAAACACACACACACACATACACACAAACACATACACACATCACAAGTTCTCTGAAAAAAACAGTCATCTGTTTCCCTGAAGTCATGTGTGCTCATACAGTAGTAAATGGCATGATATATTATTTTACTGTATTATTGACTACTCTTCGTTTGTACAACTTATATTTATGTTTATAATGACGGCGCCTTTTACTGTAGTAGCCTCCCATTATTACAGTATGACAGAAGCAAAAGCACAAAGTAAGGTGATGAAGTATAAGAGTGCCACATTTCTGCGTAAGGGGGCAGGTTGTGATGGATGGGTCAAACAAAGACAGGACTTTCACCCAGCAGACCTGGGATAGTTATTAGTTTGAAATGTTATGTTACTTTCACCACTTTATGTGTTTGTTTACGTGATAAGTTTCTGCATTACTCTCCAACATTAAAAGCAAGGCA
Source organism: Sander vitreus (assembly GCF_031162955.1). Taxonomy (NCBI): domain Eukaryota; kingdom Metazoa; phylum Chordata; class Actinopteri; order Perciformes; family Percidae; genus Sander; species Sander vitreus. The sequence continues at coordinate 27,107,005 of NC_135871.1, forward strand.
CCATACAACTGTTCACAAAAATAAATAATATGCCTATCTTGCATGGATTTAAGCAATTATTTTCATACAATCATGTTGATAAATGTAAGTGGACAGGAGGGTGAGGGGGAGCGTGAGCAACCATTCTCATTGTGCCAACCATTTGGTTTCACTTGACTGGTAGCCCATATTTTTTTAATTTAAATTCCAACCTTGGTAATTAAGCAATACTTTTCACCAGGTTGTTGTATAGGCTGCATTAACCGACACAGTAAGAATGCATAGGGCGAAGTAACTAGAATGTGCTTCAGTAGTCCATCTTTGGAACATTGTAGTTTGGAACAATGCAGACACACGTCAATAACATCCGCCGTGGCATAATAGGCTGGTGTTGCAGTCAGATTCTCTGAGCACCAGGGTTGTCCTTACTGTAACAGTAAAATAGGGAAATTTAAAAGACAAAAATTTGACTGGAAATTTTGTGTAGAATTTTTTTAGTCATGATGCATTTGTTGGTTTTGTTTCTTTTGATTGTCTCACATTTTTTATAATGTTGATCCACTACTACTTTGCGGAATATTAATAGTGTAACTTATAAATAACATTTATAATCAAATTAAAAACATCCTCCGATGAATTCTACTTCACATCTGTCTTTCTCCTCATTACGTTTTTCATCGGGAAAAGACATAGGATGTCATTTGTTTGACTATTTGACCACAGCCATAGTATATATATATATATACAGAAGAGTTAGGAAACAACATCATCCTGGAAAGAAGTGGAGAAGACCGCCCAACACCATACCAGCTGGAGAAAGTTCATGAATGACCAAATCTCCCCAAAGAGCAAATAGGGTTACAGTAAATGACAGAAGAGTTGCTCCTCTTCAAAGTATGCATCTGTATTTACTGTACGGATGATTGGTTGAATGAATGTTTTAGAAATTTGCTAAAAATGTCTCCAAAATGTATATGGGAACTATGTACAAAGTGTGTCCAGGCCTCGGGTCAGGTCGTTTGTTGATTTTTAAGTGAAGTTTGTACTCCCACGAATTAAGCGACCAAATGGAGACAAAGAGAGACATATAGAGACATACAGAGAAGAATAGAGCAACATGACTGGGACCTGCAGCCATTGTGTCCTAATACAATATCTGACTTCCTTTAGATGCCAGACACCACAAACACACACATGCACATACATAAGAGTTGAATAGCAGGCAGCGAGGCACCAAGCCCACTTCCTCTGATGTGAGGGGGAGAGAGAGAGAGAGAGAGAGAGAGAGAGAGAGAGAGAGAGAGAGAGAGACAGGGGGAGAAAGAAAGAGAGAGAGAGAGAGAGAGAGAGAGAGAAGGAGGCTGGTACAAACTAGAGTCTCATACACATTTCAGTTCAGTCCTCTGGACACAAACTGCTCTCATCTGTGCCCTGCTGTCTCACTGTCAACTCAACTGAAGGAACTTTTTTTTGTTCATCCGTCTGTCTCTCTGCTCGGAGCCTGACGCCGTCTCAAGTTCAGATTCAGCGACTTAACTTGGATTTAAGACACAAACGTGCAACTAAAGGAAGACAAGTCATACACCTTAAATACCTGGAAGACATCTGCCACCACCTCACCTACAAACATCTGCTGCTGCTGGACGCTGAGGATCAGTGGAAGGGGAGGAAGTGCCTTGCTCAAAGGCACCTCAACATAACTGCTGGGGAAGAGGAGAGCAGCCACTTTACCAACTTTGACCAAGACTTTCACAGGCCAACTGCAATCCTAAATCAGGTAAAGTGTGTGCTTTCCGTTCAACAGGTGAATTCTTTAACACAACATGCAGCCTACAACTTCAGACTTTTATTTGCTAATTTTAGGCAAAACATCTACTTACATGTTTAATATCACAGATTTCAAGTATTGTCGTTTGATGTAATGTTCGATTCCTGATTCATTTTACCCCCGTCCTGGTGGAAACTCTGAAACAACAAATGAAAACTCTTCATTGCATTATTCAGTGATCAATGACATACAGCGTGCATGAGCCCCATACATTTTTCACTACAAGAAAATGACGTTTTACTCCACAAAAAACATTTAAATTCAGAGAGAAAATGTGCAAAGAAGATAGAAGAACCATCGCAGGTTTCACAGGCAAGGAGCTGAGTATCTGTGATCAGAAAGGAGCCGCTGTCAGCGTAAACCAAGCGCACCTCAATTAATGTCCTTCAGGACAGTGACAGATTTTCACAAGATCTAAGATGTTTAAATAGGCAAGAGTCTGAAAAAGAAATGTTTTGCCTTTGGAATCGTTTTTTTAGTTTTGGTGTTTATGAAAGAGTTTTAGGAGCTTCAGAGAGTAGAAAACATATCCAGTTTGGAGTAAAATATGGAAATTAAAAAGAAAAAAAATCAACTGGAAATTTTATGTAGAACTATTTTAGTCTTGATGCATTTGTTGTTTTTGTTTCTTTGAGTAATGTCTCACATTTTTATCATGTTGACCCACTACTACTTTGCGGAATATTAATAGTGCAACTTATAAATAACGTCTATTATCGCCTTAAAAACATCCGCGAAGTCATCTTTGAATATTTATTATTAACGAGCAGAGGAAAGCTGTGTGTGTGTGTGTGTGTGTGTGTGTGTGTGTGTGTGTGTGTGTGTGTGTGTGTGTTATCGAGACAGGATGCTGAACAATACTGAGTGCTGGATAATGAGCACACACACACACACACACACACACATATGCATGCAAAGGTCAGGCGAAAGTCTATACAAGGAAGTAATATTGTTATTAATGATGTTAGGAACACTTGTAAAAGACATAAATATACACACACAAACACACACACAGTTTGCTTAAAGCTTATGGGTTTTACAAAAACAGGAAGGGAGGGGCATTAAAAGGACGTTTAATAAATAAAGGACAATCAAAAAAAGATTAGCTTTTTACAGTCATTCTCACAAGATGTGGTTTTCTGTCTTTTTTCCCCCACAGGCAAGTTCATTTTAATTTAGTTGTTTTTTTTATGTGAAATTAGGACAGTTCTTACAATGCATCTTCTGAAACAGAGACAATCTTGTGATGGGATCAAAGACGCAACACCAAATCGAGCCAGGGGGCATAAAGAGTGTGTGGAGGGCCCTTCCCTACTTTCTACCCCCTCTGCTTCTGGCGTCCTTGCTCGGACCACACCCATTTTCAAACTCGCCCTTTATTTTGATCTCAACTAAACAGATGTAGAGTTAAACAACTGCGTCTTGTACGGCTGTGATGCTATCAGGGTGACAAAATCTGGCCACAGACATACAGACCGACATAAAAACACCTAAGAACCACCACACACACACATACACGGTGAAAACAATACCCGCGTTGCTGTCGCGGTTGGTATTGATTCATTTATAGATACTTGGAGAGCACAAGATAACATATGCCACTAAAATGTGAGTGTGAATAATTCTGCTGTTAAAGCTATAGTGCGTAGATTCTGTCGCCCCCATGAGGAATTCTAAGTAATGACAACAAAACTGTCGGCGCGTCCACATGATACAAGCCTTCCGTGATCGTGCAAGTCTCTTTCCCGAAATTCAGCCTTGGTGCAGAATTACAGCCACTAGAGCCAGTCCCACAATGAGCTTTCCTTAGTATGTGACATTTCTGTGTCTGTAGCTTTAAATGCTATTGAGGAGGAGAGGGGGGGGCAAGGTGGAGGGTGGGGTGTGGCCTTGACCAACTGCCACTTTGCTCGTTTGAAAACCATGATGCCTCTCTCACATGGGCGGGCCAAATTCTCTGGGTGGGCAAAGCAGAGAAAGGGAGGTAACCTTTCCCCTTATGACCTCATAAGGAGGAGATTCCAGATCGGCCCATCTGAGCTTTCATTTTCTCAAAGGCAGAGCAGGATACCCAGGGCTCGGTTTACACCTATCGCCATTTCTAGCCATAAGGAGGAGATTCCAGATCGACCCATCTGAGCTTTCATTTTCTCAAAGGCAGAGCAGGATACCCAGGGCTCGGTTTACACCTATCGCCATTTCTAGCCACTGGGGGACCATAGGCAGGCTGGGGGAACTCATATTAATGTTAAAAAACCTCATAAAGTGACATTTTCATGCCATGGGACCTTTAAAGTCCCTGTCCAGTCAAAATGTGTTGCACTTGTGATTGCTACGCCACTTTGTTGTTTGATCTTCACTGTGCAGAGTTTGATACTCTTAGATCTCAGTTTAAGACGTGCACGTACAAGTACAACTTTGTCACATTACAACCATCCTGCAAGCCAATCACGGCGCAGTATGCAACACACACAAGTGTGATGTGGAAACATGAAACCTCCAGTGCACATATACACACATCATAGAGGACACACAGTGTCCCACTATGTGACACAGTGTGTGTGTCACATAATGAGGAGACATGTTGTGTCCGGCAGTTAAACATATTCATAGATGGACTTTTTTAAGGAGGGAAAAGGTGTGGGATGTCATTTTAAGACAAGATAACCAGGTAATTGAACTTTTTTTGTTGGGGGTAAAAAAGATTACTCAAAGCAAAGTTTGATGTCTTTAAAAAAAAGGTTTGTACTGGTTTGAATAGAAAGAGAGTGGGGGCCTTTAGGTTAGTGTTGTTTAATCAAAGGAAAAAGAAAACAAAAGAAATAACAGTTATAAAAGTTAAACAACTAAGTGGCAACTGCTTCATCACATTAATATCTGAGTATGTAATCGAGTTTTTGGATCACATCAAAAATAGCCCCCTTTGTTCTTTGGTTGTGCACCATTCTTTCTCCTCTCAATAATCTAAATAATCTACCCTATGCTTGTTTTTTGTCCAGGTATCTCAAGGGACGTCCCGGTAAAATAATGGTTAAATAAATAAATAAATTAACTAATTACATTTTGTAGCTGCTTTAAAAACCTTCAGCTGCCATACAGAGAGAATTGGAATCTACAAGGCATACTCTGCATCTTATTTCAATACATTTAACATTATAAACAAAAACAAAAAAAGTCTATATCATTGTAAAATAAAGGACAGTCTAGATTAAGGTAGCATTAAAAAAGATAGCTTTTAAGGAGCCAATGTTAAGTTTTGCATTTGGAAGTTTCCCTGAACCAAAGAGCGACAAATAAGACTGTTGTGAACACTCTGTGCATGGAATTGTGCGACTTTGACCAATTGGTAAAGGAGACTAAATGCAGACACCTGCAGGTTCATCTGGTTATGGTATCTATAACAACAAGAGATGACAAGAAACAAAATGTCGAACATTTGTCTTACAACGTCATAAATACCAAACACAACATGAAACTTACTGATCACATTCATGTTCCTAAAGGAATGAGCAATTTGAATGTTATTGACTATTGGAAAGGCACTTTCTTTCAGGATAAACACTTATTTAACTCCTCTACTGGCTCCAAGAATAAAATATATGATTATATTGTTTTGTTCTTAACAAAAATGTCACATTGTTGTGTGTAATGAACAGTGAGGCCTCACTGCGTGTCCATAAATATCCACATGGAGCGAGACAGACACTGTGTGTGTGTGTGTGTGTGTGTGTGTGTGTGTGTGTGTGTGTACAGTGGACGTCTAGTTTTCCAACCCCAGAGACAGACGGAGGGGTAGTGTGGGAACTGAGAGTGAAGCTAAACTAAGACATGGGCACAGACATTTATATTAATAGGGTCAGGGCCGGGCTGGAGAGAGGGTCACAGGGTCAAGATAATACAAGAAAACACACACACACACACACACACACACACACACACACACACACACACACACACACACACACACACAAAGCAACAACATCCAAATTTAGTCCAAAGTTTGAAAGATTTTCCAGAAAATACGCAAAGGAAACTGTGAATTAACATGTTTCAATCAAGTATTGTTATGTGAGTATTAGGAGTTGGTTTAAGGAGAATTTTTTAGTCAGGTACCATTAAACCATTGAAGAAAAGGAGGGCACAGTGACATTAAAATAGCTCTAGTCAAACCTAAAATGAATCAAAAACAATGTGTAAAACACAATTGTTTCATGTATTAATTAGAGGAACGTTAGGCCCCATTTCCCGATAATAATCAATCTCACAAGTTAAGAGCTGCTGCTGGAGCAACGTTACTCTTAAACTTATATCAAACTAAACTGAATTAGAAAAGGTTCATATAAGTTTCATTATCTGTCACCTAGTGTGAATGTCATTCTGTCATCATTTCTGCATGTGGAAATCAACATACGCACCATAACTAAAAAGATCTCAAGATACACAATACATTCAGTCCAAAAGAGATTATATATATATATATATATATATATATATATATATATATATATATATATATTATTGTAGCATATTGTATTCTGTATTCTTGTACTGTATTGAATGTGAAACTATTTGTTGTCTTGCACGCCTACGCTTTTCTTGGCCAGGTCGCCATTGCAAATGAGAACCTGTTGTCAGCAGCCTGCCTGGTTAAATAAAGGTTCAATAAAAAATAAAATAAAATATTAGGTAAAATGAGGGACAACAATGACAGACAACCTGTGTGAGCATTAGTTTAGTTTTCTTATTTTCCAATTTAAACATTATCACTTAATTTTGCATAAAACATCACTTAACGATGAACATCAGTGTTTTAATGATAAAAGTCTAATAAAGGTGTAGTCTTTGGTTCCTCCTGCAGGTTCTGGAGCTTCATCCTATTAATCATTCATGTTTAATCTGTGATGCTTTTGGGGAAACAACTTTTAAGTTTAAGAAGATTGGCAAAATGGATTATAGCGTTTGTTTTTACTTTTTGTTAGTTTATGATTTTGAGATCATTTTACGCTTGAGATGCTTTTGGCTAAAGTCTTTTTAATGGACAATATCACCTCATACACACAGCTGTGTCTTTTTTTTTTTTTAAATAAACCATGAATGAGATTAGGAGAAGCCTAAATCTGCTGCAGACATGAAACCTGTGTGTGCTCTCTGTTCCTCAGGTGAATCTTGTACCTGCTGAGTGACTGCTAAGAGAAAACTAAAAAAAACTGAGCTGTAACTGGTCATGGCAGACTGGAGCCTACTGGGAAACTTCCTGGAGGAAGTACAGGAACACTCTACCTCTGTTGGCAAGGTTACAACACACAGACACACAAACACACACACACACACACACACACACACACACACACACACACACACACACACACACACACACACACACACACACACACACACACACACACACACACACACACACATACATTTACACAATAATTTACAAACACTGCATGCCAGGCAGCCTGGCACCAGTCTGACTTCCTCTGCACATGGTGGAAACAGACATATACACACTCAAAATAAAACATTTACAGTCATGTGAACAAATTAGGACACCCATGCTAAAGTTGACTAAAAAGAGGAATAAAAAAATAAGAAATTGATCTTAATGCCTTAATTTAAAAAATGAGGAAAAATCCAACCTTTAAGGACACCAATTTTCTTTGTGAATGAATAATGTATCGTAAATAAATAAATGTTCTTCCTTATAATACAGGGGGCATAAGTAAGTACACCCCTATGTTAAATTCCCATAGAGGCAGGCAGATTTTTATTTTTAAAGGCCAGTTATTTCATGGATCCAGGATACTATGCATCCTGATAAAGTTCACCATACCCCCCCATCATCACAGCCCCTTCACCATACCTAGAGATTGGCATGGGGTACTTTCCATAAAATCATCTCTCAATGCAAATCAAACCAGCTATTAGGCTAACTGAAATAAAACCATGCCACTCCACGTACATTATTTTAATTTCAAAGCCAGTTGTACGCTTCAGTTTAACTTCATTATCCCTGACTGCTGATACAGAATACATGAGAACATCTGCAGCTGACACAAACAATTGAAAATATGGAATCAGTAAGACATTACTAAACTAAAAACCACTTCCTGCTAATGTATTTGTACAGACTTTATCACATTTTCAAATCTTGTTACAGAAGTTCCAACACAAAAACTCCTGAATGTTATCATTATTTCCACACAGAGTCTACATATTATTGTTTTTGGAGGGTTTGATATACTTTCTCTGTTGTTTTTGGCTCCACAGGTGTGGCTGACCATCCTGTTTATCTTCCGTATCCTGGTGCTCGGGACTGCCGCTGAGTCGTCGTGGGGAGACGAACAGGAAGATTTTAACTGTGACACCGAGCAGCCGGGCTGCGAGAACGTTTGTTATGACCGAGCTTTCCCCATAGCTCATATACGATACTGGGTAATATACAATCTAATGTCATGTGATGTGAAGGAAACAGAGACAAAACTGAATAGTAGCTCCCAGGGTCTGGGACGATATGCTTTTGTCCCGATTCGATTCTTTTGACGATATGGGATTTGTATTGTGATTCGATATATATATATAGTGCGATTTTCTTTTCCTTCTTCAACAAAAACAAAAGTTGAATAATACACTAATTTCTTATATATATATATATATATAATGACACATTTCTAAAAACTAATTGTTTTCTAAGAAGAATGCACATCACATGTCAGTCAGTCAGTCTGACATTTATTTCATTTGTAAAGAAGTACAGAACGTGGATTTTCTGCATTTTCTGCTTTCGCTCTGTTTTACTGGAAACTGATATGTTAATCTGGCTATCACCAGACCACGCTCAATCTTTTAAGATTGAACATTAGTCTGGGGAGTCTGCTCTGTATTTTCTACTACACAAGAGGCGTGATCAACGGGCATAGTTCAAATGACTCTGTACGCAATTGGATAGTCCTTCAACCAATCAGACCAACGATCCGGGTGACGTAGCAGCGACAGCGGCATCAACTTCGGTGGCCGGCTTGTTGAATTTAAACAAGAAGCTGCTTGGTCGCTTCTCTGTCATCATCGTGTTAAACCTGCCAATAGCGCCAGGTGGATAAGCCAGTTTGTGATTGGTTCCCGCAGATTTGTAACGGAAGCAGGACAGAATAATGTACAGGTTTCCAGCCTGAGCTGCAGGGCGAAATCAAATCGCTGGGTTTACCCAGTCTAATATGATGTAGTACCGTATAAACAGAAAATATTAAGGTGAATCATTGGTAAAAATAAATAAATAAAAAGGATAGATTCTTAGGAAAAGAATCAATTTTAAATATCATGACAGATTTGTGAACCGATTTTTTACCCCACCCCTAGTAGCTCCTCATATTTGGGTGTAATTTCAACTGATTTAAAGCGGCTAAACCAAGTTGGTTTAGTCCTTTAATTTTGAGTGTCACTAACCTTTAATTCAACAGTTTTTTTAACTATATCAATCTGGCTGATATCCTCGCAGGTGCTGCAGATTGTGTTTGTGTCCACTCCCAGTCTGATCTACATGGGCCACGCCATGCACAATGTCCGCAGAGAGGAGAAGAAGAGGAGCAGAGAGGAGGAAGAGGGAGAGGGAGGAGGGAGAGAGGAGGACACAGGAGGAGGAGGAGGAGGAGGAGGAGGAGGAGAGAAACAGGGGAGGAAAGGAGAGGACAGAGGAAAGGAAAAAGGAGACGGTCAATCAGCAGGTCGAATCCGTCTGAGGGGAGGGCTGCTGCGGACTTACATACTCAGTATACTGATACGCAGCGTCATGGAGGTACATGCTACTATTACTACAGGCTAAATAAGAATGACCTCTTACTGTATTTGTGCTCCATTTTGTACTACACTTTCTGCATGACAACATACCATGTAGGTAGCAGACTGACTGTGATTGGACCTCCATACAGGTGGTGTTTCTGAGTCTCCAGTACTTCATGTATGGAGTCTTCCTCAATCCCCTGTATGTCTGCAAGGTAAAGCCAGAAATCAAAATCAATTCAATTATATGTATAAAACATGAAATTCAGGCCCCCCCAGTCATATTCTCTCTTTCTGTCTCTCTCAGGCCTGGCCGTGTCCACATCCCGTGAACTGTTACGTTTCCAGACCAACAGAGAAAAATGTCTTCATAGTGTTCATGATGGCTGTGTCAGCCGTCTCTCTGTTCCTCAGTGTGCTCGAGCTGCATCACCTGGGATGGAGACACTGCTGCAGGTACAGTAAGAAACACATTTGTGAGAGTGGTTTGAGTTTAAACGACCATATTGGTCTTCAAGGACTGTCTGCCATTGGCCCTACAACCCTACACCTTTACTTCAAAACCTCTTATTGGAGCTCATGTAGTCTGTATCCACGACATTCCACTTCCGGGAATGCTCCGATGCCACCGGAAATTCCACCAGAATGTCCGGTACCTTCCGCTTTCTTAGTGTTGGCATTCTAAACTCTGGTGGATTTCTGAGGACTATGGTTAACTGCTCCTCAGATCTCTGCAGGGTAAATCCAGACAGCTAGCTAGACTGTCCAATCTGAGTTTTCTGTTGCACAAATTGAGCGTCAGCATCAGTTCTGGCAGGCCAAGTAGTCAAGACGCTGCTAACCGCTATTGGCCAACAACACGGTCGCATCAGCTGAGCTGCAACAACTGATCTGCATCAGCTGGTCAACTCCCCTCGCTGCTAAATGGCTACGCTCAAACAGGGTGCCCTACTTAAAGCTGCTTCAGTTTGCTCCTAACTGCTTGCTGCTCGCATCTATGCTACCCACCTCCTCCCCTGCTCCACCTTGTCGTGTATAACGTGGCATTTGCTTCTATATAATCATTGCTGCTCTGTTCATATGGGGGAATAGTTCAGCTCTCCCAGTCTTAATGCTGCTGCTGCTGCTTTTTCATGGTGCTCATGAAAGGTCAGGGGACTCCTCTGAACAGAGCCATACCGCCAAATTTAATTTGTAATTTATTCAATCAAATTTCCTAAAGCATTTTTATTATCTGTGTTGTTCTTGACTTTAATGGACCTGACAGAACTACACATGTTCCACCAAAACAAGTTCCTTCCCGAGGTGATTTTGCAGCGGCACCGTGGCTCCGCTCGGCGCTTAGCACCTCTCAAGCTGATTGTGATTGGTTTAAAGAAATGCTAATAAACTAGAGCACGTTTTTCTCCCATCCCGGAATACTGGGTGGACTATCCAGACCCTCCTCCGCAGGGCTGTGGAGGAAGGTCTGGCAATGCGAGACTAAAGCTCATGTTACAGTACAACATTTTTGTAAGAACAAGGTATAGTCTTTTATTGTTAAACCCATTTTGGTCACTTACGGTAAATAGGGCTCCTGGTGGAGGCAGAAGCAATAGTGATATCATCCTTTCACCTGCGTGGGCTTTTGTGAACAAGAGGAGGTGACAGGGAAGTCTTATTTTTGCTGACCGCTGTAGAATGCTTTTCTAACGTTGTTTCCACTTTTTAATGCCGTTTTCAATATGACTTTTGGACACCTTTTGGTATGCCATGAAACACTTGATGGAATCTCTTGGATGCACAACTGTTTGTTTCTCCTGTAAGTAAATCAACAGAACGCAGTCATTTGGATCAGTAAGTCAGTTGCAGCAAGTGCGTCTGGCAAGTTAGTTTCCCCTACTCAGCCTCTTGGCAGCTAAAATGTTTGCTTTCAGATAGTCGCTTATAACTATGTTTTAGAGCCCAACCAATAAAGGATTTTTAAGGCCGATATTGATACAAATATTTGGTAATTTAAAAATCCGATATTCCGATATATCGGCCGATATATATATAAAAAAAACATCCAGAAACACGTAACAAAACATAAACAGATTTCCCGAACATTAGTTATTTGTAGTTATTTATGAGTCCTCACTAAAATAATATGATAATGCAGTTTAAAAATAAACGTGTTTGTTTTATTGTCACAACAGAACAGAGGAACATCAAAATATATTAAAGTTCTGATAAATAAAATGTATAAAAATACAAACTTAAGATATGAAACTTAAAGTCCTTTGAACAAAACCACAATAACAAAAAAAAATCAGTGTTGCCAACAGGGAGGTTGTAGAGCGCCCTCTGGTGGACAAACTATGCAACGCCAACACTCAGAACATGGTTGAAGGGGGTTTCGTCCGTTTTTTTTAAATTAAATTAATTTTTTAAAATGTATCGGCCATTATAAATGCCGATACTGATAGTTTGGAAAATGCCTAATATCGGCCGAAAATATCGGCCTGCTGATATATCCGTCGGGCTCTACTATGTTTACTAATTCTTTATGGTGAAATTGTATCATATCTGTTAACTGGTTAAATCTCTTTGCTGTAGGCAGTACTGCTACACAGAGAAGGCAGTCGCTCCTGCTAACACCTCGCTGGCCCGACAGCTCTCTCTGTCTCCTCCACTGCCATCAAGCCCACCGCCAGACTTCAGCCAGTGTGTGATTGACTCCTCGCACTTCCTGCCCCTCCCTTTCCCCAACCACCGCCTGGCTAAACTACAAAACTCAGAGAACATGGCCACAGAGAAGCACAAAATGGCTGCCGCCTACTCGCCCGAATGGCAGGAGGCTAGTAACAATCAGATCCAAAATGACAGATACCTGAGGACCGACACTAACTCCTACACCCCTGGGAGCAGGGAGATCAGCTGCGCTCAGATCCAGAATGGCGGCCCAGACGGGCTGCTGCTTTGCCCGAATGGAGGGCTGTGTCAGAACGACAAACGGAGATTCAGCAAAACCAGCGGAACGAGCAGCCGAACAAGAACAACCGACCTCTCTGTTTAGGAAGAAAGCATAAATTCTAAATAAACTGGAACATATTTGACCCTTTTATGCATAACCACGTGCACATCATACACAAAGCTTCTCATTTAAGTCAGCTGGGAGGAGTCATCCGAACCATTTATAGCAACTGTTTTTCTGTTTTTCCACATCTGCCATTGAAATTAGTGTAAGTCCACTCTGCGACTTGATTAAGATGCTAGGGCTAAAGAAATCCTTAGTCGACTAACACTCATGATTTTGTCAAATTTAATGGACAGATCTGCAAAACTGAATTTCTCCACAAAGAATCATGAAAAGCATCACTTTGAATCTTGTGTTGATGTGCTTATAAGTTTCATATATTATTATAAAGTCATAAAAACAGAACAGTGCATGCAGAGACAATGCACATTAATCTGGAGAATCATGTTTATAACATAATTTAAATGCAGGCAATCCTTAAAAATGCAAAAGCTTGCACCGTGACAGTTAAAGTAGAGATGAAGACTGTTCTCTAGTCACAATGCTCTCAACCTTTGTGCTGTTTGCCAGATATTTCACTCAGAGTGCAGCCTGTTACTTTTTGAAAAGATCATTTTTACAGTTGCAGAGACACATTTTTCCTGAAGCATATATAGTAAATGTTTTTTGATGGAAGCTGAGAACAGTGATTGCTTGATGACTAATCTATATCCTTGCGAGACTAGCCGATGACTGACTGGAAGTTGCTGCGACTTAAAGCAAAAGTTTTGTTTGAGTTTTAATTGCAGCAGTGCCTGTTTTGAATGCAGATGTTCGTCCCAGCTGTTTCATCAGTGGATGTTAATATGAAGCACAAATGCCAAATGCATCTTCACACCAGCATATATTTACTATTTCTTCACTTTTTAAAAGTTATGTTCAAATTTCTCATTCATGTCCTGAATCGTTGCCTTTGTCAGTTTGGATGACTACTGGTGACTTTCTACGGCACTGTATTATGGCTATGAACCCATTTGGCCTAAAATCTTTACATTGGGTTTTGTATTAGCATATTGTACTGTAGTGTAACAGATGACACTGATTACTACTATCAATAATCAGTTAAAATTGTTGTTTTTATATTTATTATTCCACTTCGATAATGTGAATGCTGTATATTTAAAAAGCGTTGCAAATAAAACTATGCAAAACCTGTGGGAGTCCTTTCTCTCTCTAAAATGCTTATACATAGTTGTCAACTATTACATTTTCTTTTTTTTTTGATAATTGATTAATCAGTTTGAGTCATAGTCTAAAAAATGTGAATATTTTCTAGTTTCTTCTCTCCTCTGTGACAGTAAACTGAATATCGTTGAGTTGTGGACATTTGAGGACGTCATCTTGGGCTTTGGGAAACACTGATCGACATTTTTCACCATTTTCTGAAATTTAGACCAAACAACAAATCGATTACTCGAGAAAAATAAAACAGATTAATCGCCTATGAAAACAGTTGTTGGTTGCAGCCCTATAAGAGGAAGCTAAATACCCGCAGGACCCTGAAACTGAAGCAGCTAAATGGAATTCAGTCATCTATCATTTTATTAATTGCACCTGTGCTTTTCCTTCTGTGACATGTCAAAATGTTTCCTGTGGGAAAAGGCCAATTGTTGCTGCATCAAACTCTGCAATATAACGGAGAGCAGGCAGCAGGGGATGAGCCAAATGCAGACAAGCCTAGAGGAGGCAGCAGGATGAATTCTGTGGTTAACCCCTGTGTTGTCCGTCTGTTTTGCACATGAAGCATGAAGTATAAACTATCACCCAATTCTCTATTACATCTTCTTAGCCAATTTCATTCCAACTTATTATTACCTCTAGTTTTAGACTTACTTTTGGATTTAATGGTCAATAAACCTAATTCATATTAAAGTATAGGCTACCCAATATTTGAGTTAAAAACCCACCAAAATTATGAAGAAATTTGACTAATAGTTAAGAGGAGAGAAACGTATGTTAGTGATGGATAATCACAGCCTGTTTCACGTATGGAACCATCCGTGTTATTTTTGGGAAATTTGGTTGAAATAATCCCATATTTTTGACATAGAAACTTTGAAAACGGGTCATATTTGACCTGAGGACGACATGAGGGTTATATGAATGAACAAGATTATAGATAGGCTTACAGCTATTACACGCCCAAGTGAGGCAGTAGATCCCAAAAGGCAGGTAACAGTGACAATGAACAGACAAGGTGATAAAACACAGGTGGAACATATCAGGGCGGAGCAGGCAATTACAGAGGCGGGAAAATTTAATTTAAATTAGTAATTTAAGACATGAAAAAGAATAAAAGAATAAGAATAAAAGAAGAATAAAGAAGAAAACAGAATTGGGCGCCTGGGTAGCTCACCTGGTAGAGCAGGTGCCAGGCACGTAGCACAAAATTCTGGGCCTTGTAGAAAGTCATTTCTATGGGCCCCTGCCCGTATCCACAGCTATTCATTCTAGCATCTTTTTGGGCCCTCCTCACATGAGGGCCCTGAGTACTCAGTCCCCTTTTTCCCCCCAGTCCGACGCCCCTGGCGGGCGCCCATATGCAAAGGCTCAGTCCTCGACGCAGCAGCTCAGGGTTCGAGTCTGACCTGCCGGCCATTTGCTGCAGGTCTTCCCTCCTTTCCTGTATACAGCTGTCCTGTCTATTAAAGGCTAAAATGCCCCAAAAATTATAAAAAAAAATAAGAAGATAAAAAGAAAACAGACTTAACAAAAACTCAGGATTATGACAGTCTCATAAAACTGGCTGAAAAAAACTTTAAAGCATGGCAGTCGCTGTACAAATTTCATTTTATTTCATAATGAAAAATGTAAAAATATAGCAAAATAGATACAATTTCTGCCAGATTGATTGTCATTTGACGTGTTGAGCAGGTGCTTAAGGGGAGTCATTGGTCTGGCTTTCGGTTGATCGGATGGATTTCTGGCATGTCAGAAGTTTTTGAATTGTTATTATTTGAATAACAAATGTTGTCCTGCACCATGCAGCAGCTAGGGATGTGCACAACATCGTCTTTCTTGAACATGTCAGAAGTTTTGGTCAGCTGTCAAAAGATCCACAACAGTGTAGTGTTGTAATATTGTATTTTTTCTCTTACTCCAGCCAAGCATTTCTGTAGTTCAGAAATGCCTGGCTGGAGGCCCTTCATATTTCGTCTTCTGACCTAGTGACTCGGTGGCTGCTGAGAAAATCTGTATGAAAGGGGGAACTCTGGGATTAAAAAGAAAGCCTTGCCAATGGTTCCCATGGCAAATGTCCAGCTTGGACCAGGAGCTTATGGGAGAATTCCCAGTAAGGTCATCTGGATACATCAGGAATGTTTGGTTTTCTTTTCCTCTCCTCTCTTCCCCCATCTGTGGCAGCCATGTTTACACCACAATCCTGCTGTAGACTCTCCAGCCTTTTCAAATTTAGAATTAATCAAATTATATTCATTTATCATTAGTTCCTAAATAAAACTGTCTAAACATGCCAGGCAGGAGTTTTATTTTGACAGCTGATGAAATCAGCTGCTAGAGTTAACATCACTATAAGGCTATATGTCTATAATATCACTCATTATATGTGAAGAATCATTTTACCTATATGTAAAAATAAAAAGGAAAGAGAAAATTGTAACTAAATAATACTTTGACTCTACTATCGAGAATAATCATTCCATATTTAAATATAGAAAAATAAAAAGGAAACCTGGACATTGAAATAACAAATGGAAATTGGAAGATGGCAATTTGAATGAAAGGTCAGAATGAAAAACATGGAATGTGTAGTCTGGCTATCACCAGACCAAGCTCGAAATCAAATTACCGGCAGATCAGGCTGGCTTTACCCAGTCTATGGAATATGGTGAAGCTTACATTTAAAATGGGAAAATAGTCCAGTCACTTTAAGCCAAAATGGGGGTCAACCTTGAACAAACTGCAACAGAAGCAAACTCAACTGATTTTGTATCCTCAATATGTCCTGAGTAAGGAAAAAGAAGCCCCGAAAAATCCCATTAGGGGAATGTTTAGAAAAAGACCCAAATATAGCCTATTCATACACCTATTTATTCTTTTTCTCACGTGAATAGGGTAAACATTTTAACCTTTAGATATCACCATGAAAATTACTGAGTTGATTATTTACATCAAGACAAACCAAAAATGTATTACAAGTTTTTTGAAATTGTTTGTCAACATGGCCAAACAGTGCATAATCTAATTACATATGTGCTAATTTGCATAAATACCACAACAGATCTAAACATTGGGTATAGCCAGGTGAAAATGTCTTGTTGAATCTTGTTGACATATAACAGTACAAAACTTGTGCTAAGGTTTGAATGGAACCCATTTAGGCTACCCATGAGCATTAATACATAGAGGCGGGAAGAAGTACTTTAAACCAGCCTTTATTAATTATTATTGCAGAGATGGGGAACAGGACCTTCCTTTTGTCTTCTGATTCTCCTTACCCTTGTCTCCTGTTCTTCCCAGTCAGTGGGACTTCAGTCCCACGGAACCAGCCCCAAACCCGATCTCTGCAATAATAATTAATAATTCCCCCAATGCCATTCTTTGGGGCTTTTTTTCCTTACTCAGGACATATTGAGGATACAAAATCAGTTGAGTTTGCTTCTGTTGCAATTTGTTCAACCTTTTTTCATAAAATGACTGGACTAAAAGGAACTACATTTACTTGGAAAAGCTTAAATTGAAAGTTATAGCCTAACAGAAAAGGAAAACAAGAAACATTGGAAATTAAAACACCACTCATTTTAGCAGTTAAATATGTTAGTTATATATATATATATATATATATATATATGTGTGTGTCAAACAAGCACATTAGTGAAATATAGGGGTAAATATATCACAAAGTGTTATCTGTGCTCTGTGCTGCAATCACTGAAAAAACAGTGGCTGAATGTATAACTGCAGCACTAAAATGACAACACACCTGTCATCCATGTATTTGGATCATATGTCAGCTGTATTTATATCTCAAAAGGGAGACCCTCGTTTACAGTTGTCTGAGTGTGTGTGTGTGTGTGTGTGTGTGTGTGTGTGTGTGTGTGTGTGTGCCTTGTTATGTTGCTCTCTATAAATGTCACCATCAATTACAAACAGTGTAAGAGCTCACAAAATGTCTGTCAAGGAGTGCTTCCAGGACTCAAATTGGTTGCTTGAGATGCTCTTTGGATGGGACAATCATACATACAGTCATGTGAACAAATTAGGACACCCATGCTAAAGTTGACTAAAAAGAGGAATAAAAAAATCATCTTTAGGAAATTGATCTTTATGCCTTAATTAAAAAAATGAGGAAAAATCCAACCTTTAAGGACACCAATTTTCTTTGTGAATGAATAATGTATCGTAAATAAATAAATGTTCTTCCTTAAAATACAGGGGACATAAGTAAGTACACCCCTATGTTAAATTCCCATAGAGGCAGGCAGATTTTTATTTTTAAAGGCCAGTAATTTCATGGATCCAGGATACTATGCATCCTGATAAAGTTCACCATACCCCCCCATCATCACATAGCCTTCACCATACCTAGAGATTGGCATGGTTTTATTTCAGTTAGCCTGATAGCTGGTTTGATTTGCATTGAGAGATTATGTTATGGAAAGCACCCCATAAATCTGTCCTTTGGGTTTCTGTGTTTCTGTACATATTTCTGTATATGAAATTCAGTGGTTAGGGTTAGCAGCACTTGCCCCTCCCTCATTACTACCACTGAGGTGCCCTTGAGCAAGGTCCTTAACCCTAGCAGATCAGACTGTGGTTGTACTGGGCAGCTTCCAGATATGAATGTGGAACTGTGTGAATGTGACAGGTCGTCGTTGCAAATGAGAATATGTTCTCAATCGACTTACCTGGATAAATAAAGGTTAAAAAATAAGAGATATTATATATATATATATATATATATATATATATATATATATATATATATAAAACTAAGTACCAGTACATTTAAGTGCTGTACTTATAAACAATTGTAATGTACTTGTACTTAAGTTGAGTATTTCCATTTCTGCTCCTTTAGCCACCACAATTCAGAGGGAAATATTGTACTTTAACTCCATACATTCATATGATAACTTTAGTAACCAGTTATTTAATAGTAAAAAAAAAAAAGATTTAGCTAATAAATTATTATATTTATATATAAATAAATACATTTAAATTAGCCCCACATATACCGGCTGCAATATGTACACAGTAATACAGCGATAATTATAATATAACAATATTCTGATGCTACTACTGTTGTATTTTTAACATTTTAAAATGCACTTTTTACTCTGTGGTATTCCTACTTTTACTTAAGTCAAATATCTGAGTACTTCTTCGACTATTAGAATAGGCTATAAATAGGAGGAACAATATTTGTTTATCTTAATATAGTTTTCTGCAAACTAGACCCTCATAATATAATTTCCCGAGTTTACAGCCTAACAACACAAACACCTGACTTTACTCAGCCGTAGCCAGGCAGCGTGCGAGCAGATTGTTTGACGACAGATCCACTGACACACATCCAGTCACGTCTCTGCTGTTAACTGAGCTTTGATCGAGGGAGACGTGAACTCAACTGACCCTCAGCTGGCTCAGTTCCTAGAAAGATTTCATGGGCGGTGGAGGATTATATAACATACTCAGTATGTAACCAGGTGTGGCTCAGCAGCAAAAAGTGGTGAGCCAGCCAGAAGTGATGAAATGGACTTTGCACCGATTGCATTGAGACATGACAGAGGCAGAAAAACGTCACTATCACAAGTTCTAACTCTCAGGCCTTCTAACAGGAAACAATTAGGACGGCAAACAGGTTAGTCCTGTTTAAACAGTCATTAAAGGATCCGATTTGCGTCATATTCAAAATGCGAGACTCGGGACCGGCCAGTCTGAAGATCAACAAAACCATGGTTTGACCAAAAGACTCTGAAGGACAAATTGCCTTCTCGTTAGTGATTTTAAAGGTGGACTTAAAATAATATAAATATTGAATAAGAATATTCAGCATTCAGGGTAACTTTTCCCACAATAACTTAAAACTTCCAATACAGCACTACTGCAGAGAGATTGTAGAATTTGTCATGACTAAAGAAATTATATATATATAATAAAAAGTTAAGATAAATAGAACAAATGCTTAATTACATTAAATGTGTATGGATTTTAACCATTTGTGCTTACTCTTAACAAATACATTATTTCACCAGTGAATTTCTTGATGTTCTTTCAGCATATTTAGCATTTGGTATCATTGTTCCCCTCCCCTAATAAAAAAAAACAAGTACTTTTAACATCAGGTTCTGACTTTCACCATTTAGCACCGTTACACAGAAACAAGAAATAAAACTCCTTTCAATGAAGAGACAAGCAGTCATGTTTACATTTCTGGACGATTCCTTTTAATTGATCCTTTATCCATCCTGTCCACAACATAGCATTATAATATTGTGCATGTGCATACAGTGTTTTGCTGTGTACATCGACAGCAAGTAGCCCCGTCAAAACACGTTACAGATGCAGTCTGTCAGATTACAGTAAAATAAGTTAAAACTCTTTCCGGCCTGTGAAACCAGGTAAATAACACAAATATTCCCTCACTTTAGATGGTGCCCTTGATACTTTCTCTTCATACTGTAGTACAGTAGCTCCACAATATTGTTGGCATGGTGATTGTATGCCAGCTGATTTCACACTGGTGTGATCTCAGCACGGTGGTGGTTTTGAAAGCATTCATATGTAACTATACATACATTTATACCCCAAAATGCGTAGCTATGAGGCAGGTAAGCACACTTATTATAATCATTATGTATTGAGTCCGATGACTGCCAGAGGGGGGGGTTAAAAACCGGAGCTTAGGGGGGGGGGGGTCGGGGGCTGCTTCAGTTACCTAACAGATCCAGCTCTGTTAGGAGTTCTTGTATACAACAGGAGGTTTTTTTCCAAAAGTTTCGGTAGACTAAATGTTCAGTCTGTGGAATTTAAAGAGCATTCATGGCAAGTGGTAGTTTCTGACCTTCAATATATAAGAACAGATGAGAGGGTGTGTCGAAAATTCACACCGTCAACTCCTCTAAGGTTGGGTTGAAACTCCAGTTGGCATGAAAGCTTGGGAGTAGATAAGAGTCAGCACCAGTTAACCACCAAAAATCCAAAGACTTCCACCCAGTTTCACTCTGATGTAGCTCATTTTAGGTTACTTCTTTTTTCTTTTTTTTTAGTAATAACTTTAAAAATGAGGTTGATGGCGGATGGCTCTGCTAGCAGAAAGTACAGGACACATGTTGCCATGGAAAAACAGAATGAGTGACGGGTCAGGAGACTTGTCACAGCTAGAAAATTGAAAATGGGATTAGCTGTTTTCTCCTCATTAGATTCAAAGTAAAGAAAACAAAAACAGACTGTAGTTTTATGTTTGGCCATTTGAACAATTACTTGCACTCAGACCTTAAAAAGAGGAAGTGACACAAGCTGTGAACTCACTGACTCACAAGAGGTGCCACTTTTCTAACCTTAGACAACATAAATTAACCAGAATTGCAAATGACTAAACATAAAACCGTTTTATGTGGAAGCCAAAAAAAATAAACAAAATAAAATAAGACGGCATTAAATATTCTAATGTTAATGACTAGTTCATGATGTTGCCGATTTAAGGTATGCAATGAGATCCTGGCGCTCGCCCTTCTTTTTGATGCCAGCGAAGATCATTTTGGTTCCAGGAATGTACTTCTTGGGGTTCTCCAGGTACTCCATCAAGGTGTCCTCACCCCACACAATACCTGGGAAAAGACAGATGATCAGTGATTAAAAGAAGGATAAATGATTTAATCAGGAAAACTAACTTAAAGGGATCTGACCACCAGGCTCGAAGGATTAGAGACCAGATATCAGTCTTTTAAAGCCTTAAGTAGAAACCGCTAATATTACTAGCGACGACACAATTATTAAACAGGAAGCTTAACAATTTTAATAATTGATTCATAATTTGAGTCATACGGCAATCAAAAATGTCAAGACATTTCTGGATTCAGCTTCTCAAATGTGAGGATTTGCTGTGTTTTGTTTTATCATCGTAAATTGAATATTGATGTTTGAGCTGTTGGATTTTGATTTTTAAACTCTTGGTTTCGCTTTTCTTTTCTTTTTTTTAAATACAGATTAAGAAAAGGTTTTTTTAGTTAATGAGATGAATTGATATCATAATTAGCAGCCCTTAAACTTTAAAATATATGAAACGACAATCATTTATTCATTTTGTAAATTTTCAAATGTAAAAGAATTGTTAAGACGCGTTACATCCAATTGTCTCTCTTGCACTGGCTCTATTGAAGTTGCCTTTTTAAGATGTTCCACAGTTTGTAGTTATGTACCATTATTACACAGAACATTTTAAATATCTTGGACGCCAACTTCAGACAATGAATCCCCCCCTCCCTTCACTTGATCCATTTCCAACGTAGAGGGGTTATTCAAAGTCTCATTTATCCACTAGTGAACTGACCTTTACTCTTGTTGGCATCTGTGTATGAGTAGCCCTCTGCCTGCCCAGTCTTGCGTCCGAACAGACCCCAGAGATTAGGGCCCACCTTGTGCTTCCCCCCCTCCTCTACTGTGTGGCACTGAGCACACTTCTGGACGA
This sequence comes from Sander vitreus, assembly GCF_031162955.1. NCBI lineage: Eukaryota > Metazoa > Chordata > Actinopteri > Perciformes > Percidae > Sander > Sander vitreus. Next base: position 27,129,280 of record NC_135871.1, read on the forward strand.
AAGCCTTCTTTCCTTTGGCAATGTCACCCATAGTCAGCTGGAGAAACAAAGTGAAAGCAGACAGAAAGAAAATGAGTCAGGCGCATAGTATAGTGTGAGATACTCTAAAAAGTAATGCGTGTGAATTTAGAGCCATGAATACAACTGCCCAGTTTCTATTCATAGACTATGGTTATGGCAGAGGAGGCTCATTCACTGCTCAAGTCTGACGGGCGCCATCTTGTGAAGGTCGTTTAAGGGGACAACTTTATCAGCGCCAATAGCAAAGCATTCTTTATACTGCATGCAAACAAGTCATGACATTCTCCGTGTGCACTGGCACCCTGCCGATGTCATTTCAAGGAAATCCCACAAGAAACCCTTCAAAAGACAAGTTAGCCTAGCTTCCATCCGCTCCGGTTAAATCACTGTTAATAGCATCGTATTCTTCCGCGACCTGGCAACCTCAGCACGAGTTACTTCACAAGAAAAGCTGCCAGGCTTGTGGAGGCTTGTTTTAACAGTATACTGATATATGGGTTTAGCTTTAACGTGTCGATCTTGTCGATGGGAGCCAACATAAATGTACTTAGCTAAAGTTGTGTCAATGACACTGTGGCAGAAGACTTAACCGGTGTCATGCCAATATGTGTTTCCCTTTCGGCCTCAAACCAACTGGCTGACGAGAAAGGCTTTACAGTGCATGTATAACTAGCTAATAAACCTCGTTAAATCTACAATCAGTCGCCGCTTCAAAACATAAAGTAGGCTAGTTTATTTTCAAAATAAAGGCTTGAATGTCACAGGGACATTTTACAAAAGGGGGCAAACACGCTAACGTTACACCGGTTTGGCTGTACTAACGTAACCCGGGATAACACCCGCAACGAGAACAAGACTGTCAACTGCTTGGATCCAAAAGCCATTTACAACATACATTGGAAATAGATAAACTAACGTGTTACAAATCAGACTTATTATTGACAGTGCGGTCAGCTAACATGACTGACAGGGCTACAGCAGTTACATAACATCTAGCGGTATGGTCCATACAACACCTTGTACCTTTGAAGTAAAAGAGAAGGTAAAGTTAGCAATAGGTACCACAGCCCAGACATTCTCTAACATGGCGGACCACACTGCACATCCTTTCCACCAAGGACATACAGCGAAAAGTGAAAGCAGCTTCCATCCACAGACTGCTAAAGTGGTACTAACTCACACATTTTTTTAGTCAGGGACCACCTAACGTTAACTAAGCTATAAAAAGGTAACGTTAGCTTGCCCTGGCTAGCCTGCTAGTAAGGTTAGCCGCATAGCCGGGGGATGTGTCACCCATCCAGGCTGTAAAGGGTGCTTCAAAGTCAGCGTCCGGATATCCACTGCGGTATTCCCAAACGTTACACCTTTACAGACTCCAGGAAACAACACGAACGAGCTTAAATAGACGCATTTCCAACGATAGCTAGCTAGTTCAAGCCAATATTAAATATCCGCATTCCTCTTGAATAAAGGGCTAACGTTAGGTTGATGAAGTTAACCCTTCCTTTAGGGCTAAATCGCCCAGCATCTCTTGTTGTGCTTTAGCATGATTACAATTATTAATTATTATTTATCAAACCCAACAGCTTAATATAAAGTACACACAGTTACCTTTTGTTTAAAATATGCTAGATTATAAGATGCTTCTCTCGGCCGGTGAGCGATTTCTGGCGGTCGCAAAGAAGGTCACTTCAATTTAGAGGCACCGGCTTTTGACGTCATCATTCAATCACGTGTCGGGCAAAATCCTGACGTGGTAAATCCGGCCAGTTTCATTTGTACAAACGGAGGTTTCCTCCTTACCCGACTTTATATCTTAAAATGTATTTGAAAATCGTTTGGTTTTGGGGACACGAGGCTGAAATACACACTGATTAAACAGTCATAATACAAATGTTAAATATCATGTTGCCGAATCGTCACTGGTCTGGTAAGAGATTTGACAAGGATACAAAGAAGGAAGCGATATGTGTTTTGGTACTGCTCCCCACGTAGCCTATCGACTTACCATTGTGGAGAAAAAGGCACCTGGTGGAGTAGCCTTATAAGGAGATACAGTATAGTAGGCCTATATGCATTAAAATGTCAATATATTTACTTTGATTATGGACAAACTGAAGTATCTGTCATTTTAGTTTGGTTATGCGAAATATCCTAATATGTTTGGTTTATTTGAGAGAAAAAAAAATGGATATAGATGTTGGTGCTTTCATATTTTAGGGGTGGATACATTATCTTTAATATGAATAGGATGAGTTGTGACATTAATTTATTAATTCACATTTCACGTAACATAAGTTCAAACGGAAAACTGTAGCACTTACCTTTAACTATCCTTTTAAAAGACGGAGGAGACATTTTAATCTATATCACCAACATTTTTTTAAAGTGAACTAGTACTTCAGAAATAGTAGGTAAAAGTATATAGGAAGCACCTCTCTAGAGCAGACTTCACAAAGTTCTTCACTATAAAAGACATAAGCGAGACGTTCAATACGGACAACAAATAGCCTATGATAAAATAAAACTACACAAAGGTAAACACGTGTTTCTTGAGCTGTTTTTGTAAAGGCCTCGGCAGGGTTCCCCCCAGTGTATTACAAGCCTGGTGGCCCTCCAGGCCTATGATGCCCCCCACCAGGTCTTATAGCCACTGGGAATCATTTTTAAACTACAGTTACGGTGGGGCTGCTCGGTTGGAAACTAAAACATAGTCATATTTTCAAAAAGCTTTTAGCACTGACTTAATGTTGGGCCCAATGGAATCTGTCTTATAGCGTTTTTAAATCGCGATTCCGTCCATGATTCTGTTATCAGAGAAACTATTGGGGCTCTACATTTATGCTGCCATCAGTCTGTGACTGACCGGGCTAAACAATTATTTTGGGGGAAACCCTCCTCAGACAAAAGAAAGACAGTTAGGAGTCACAATCTCGCAGTCCCCTATGGTATCGACAAGGATTTCCCAAATCGATTCCTATTCACAAGGTCCCAAATAGTAGATTACACTCCTGGTTCAATATCAATTAGAGAACTTGCTGTAAATTGTAGCAAAGCAAGAAGCAATCCTCATAAAGGCTATGTATATATATTATAATGCCCTAGGTTAATGTTTACATTAAGCACTGACCCCCAACAAGTTTGTTTAAAGTACTTTTCTATGATGAAGTCACACAATAAAAGGTAGATTTCAGGATTGTATTCATCAATAGATCACTCAAACAAAGATTGTTTTTAATTGGAGAATTTATTATTTTAACCCAGCCCTAGTTCCAATATAGTTTTTAATCTTCCTTGAATTTCCCCTTGGGGATCAATAAAGTATCTTTCTATCTATCTATCTTTCTATCTATCTATCTAGCTATCTATCTATCTAATCTGGTGTAAGAGTTCAACTGGAGTGATTTAGGGAGATTTGTCTTCATAACTAGAAATATAAGAAAAGGCTGAGACTGTAAGAATGAATTTAAATCTGTGCAACAGCCACAATAAAGCCACTATAATCTGTGTCTGCAAAAAGGTCACACACACACACACACACACACACACACACACACACACACACACACACACACACACACACACACACACACACACACATACACACACCATATGGTGGCACAGATGTAGATCAGTCCTGAGACCCTCACCCCTACCTCAGAAACAAGTCACAAGCCTCTGACGCCATATCATCAGCTGACAGTGTAATGCAGGCCTATATGTTACGTGGGTCAATGACGTAATATACCTGTATAGTTTTATATAGTCCATTCATAATGTATTTTTGTTCACACAGACATACGGGATACTACTTTACCATCATAGTATTGTATGACTATTTTTCTTTCCCGTAACTTACTGTAAAATACCATGCAACTGGGCCCACTATTTAGATAGGCCTACACAAGTGAAATATGTATTAGTTATTTTAACATGAGTTATCAACGCTAGCTTCTGCTGAGGCGTCCTTTTGTCCTTTTGTAACCGAGAACAAGAGAGTGATTTTTTAAACCTCCCATACAGTAGATGGCAGTAAACCATCACTATCTTCGCGGTCTTATCAGCTCTACTGACAGCTTCAAAACTATGGGAATTTACACAATTTACTTACTGGACGTCACTCGCGATCAGCTGTGTGAACTAAGCGCGTGTAAACGGTCGTTGAAATAGCGCCTAGTTTGTTGATTATAAAAGGCATTTACGGTGTTTTGTGGTTGGATATTGGTAAAGGACTGAGTATTGTGGGGAACAGTTAGTGGGAAGATCGGCCGACGGCCTGTATAGGTCCGGTATCGGTGTTTCTGCTTTGTTCTCCGCTAACTCTGACAGGATGGCAGGGACGGAGACTGATGGTGGCAATAGTTACGGTGGCCGACAGGGGCAAACGCCCTGCAACTTAAGAAAACACACACAAATAGACAAAACACAAGCAAATTAAGAAAACAACTTCATTAATTTGACAACACATGTGCATCATTCAGCAAACGCACTGCAAATACACACAACACAACCAAATGTTGTGTTGTCACTCAAATGTTGTCACTCATACAGTGGTGTGCTTAGAAGATGAGATAAGGAAAGCCCAAGTAAATAAAGAGACAGTGGTTGCAGTGTTTTTTGATGTTGAGAAAGCCTGTGATATGTTATGGACTGAGGGGCTTCTAATAAAGTTACATAAGATTGGAGTTGGAGGGAATATGTTCAATTGGATAATGGATTTTCTGGATAAAAAGACCATACAAGTGAAGATAGGTTCAGAGCTATCCAGCATGTTTGTTGTAGAAAACGGGACACCTCAGGGGAGTGTAGTAAGTCCGACGTTTTTCTCTATTATGATAAATGATGTTTATGTGAATATTCCAATGGACATAGGCAGATCACTGTTCGCAGATTACGGAGCTGTGTGGAAAAGAGGAAGAAATATTGACTGATTTGATTGAGAAAATGCAGGATGCAGTTACACGAGTTGAAGAATGGGGAACACAATGGGGATTTCAATGATGTTCAATTAAAATGATGTTCTTTACAAGGAAAAAACTCCTTGGTTTTAATCTGACACTATATGGAAATAACTTGAAGAGAGTTGATCATTTTTGTTTTTTAGGTGTATATTTTGATACTAGACTGACGTGGAAAGAACATGTTAGGCATGTTGTTAGTAAATGTAAAAAAGTGATCAATGTTATGAGATGTCTTGCAGGATTGGAGTGGGGGGCTGATTTTACATCGCTGAAGTATATCTATCGTCTTAATACGATCGAGGTTAGATTATGGCAGTATTGTATATGGATCAGCAGCTAAATCTGTACTCTCAGATCTGGATGTTATTCAGGCCCGTGCTCTGAGGATTTGTTTGGGGTCGATGAAAACTGCACCAGTTTGTGCTCTGCAAGTTGAGACAGGTGAAATGCTGTTGTGGCTCCATAGAAAACAGCTTATGGCCAATTACTGGATACATTTAAAGGGCCATGATGAATGGCATCCTACTAAGAAGGTATTGGAGAATTGCTGGGAAAGGGGTAAAGCGCAAAAGACACATTTTGGGTGGATAGGCGAGGAAATAGCAGAGCAGATGAAAGTCCAAGGAATTGAATTTTAGTTCAACTGTACAGTGGCCTGTGAGGCCAGCCTGGATGCTGAATATTGCTTGTGTGGATCTGGAGCTGCTGAATATCAAGCGCAGGAATAAGACAGTAGACATAGTTCAAGAATACTACAACTATAAAGATAGAAATTACAGTGATTATGTACAGCTTTTTACTGATGGCTCAAAAGATTTACTGACAGAAGCAACGGGGGCAGCAGTGGTGATTCCCAGTTATCAGATTGGAGTCAGTAGGAGAACTTCAGATTACTTAAGGGTGTATGCAGTTGAAATACTTGGACTTCTATTAGCCGTACAATGGGTGGAAGAGGGGATGGTGCGTAACATACTCATTTGTAGTGACTCAGTGTCGGCACTATCGAGTCTCAAAGCAGGATCAGCCAGGAATCACCAAGAACTAGTGTATGGAATTTAGTTTGCAAATTCAAGGCTCGCTGATCAGGGTAAAACTGTGGTGTTCATGTGGGTCTCTGCACATACAGGAATTCCAGGTAATGAGCGAGTGGATGAATTGGCAAAGGAGGCGGTCAAGAAAGGAAGTGTAGAACTGAATAGTAAACTGTCAAAATCAGAGGGGAAAAGCATTGTGTGGAGAGAAATTTCCAAACTGTGGCAACACTATTGGGATGGTGGAAATAAAAGGAGACACTTGCATACAATACAAAATAAAGTAGGAGGGGTGAGTTACAGTGGTATTAACTGACAAGAACAAGTAATTATCAGCAAATTGAGAATTGGTCACAGTAGGTTGAACAGTACACTTTTTATAATGGGAAAACATCCGACTGGACATTGCAGTCTGTGTGAGGAAATGGAGACCGTGGAGCATGTCCTGATGTCAGGCAAACCACCACAACTTTTCAATGTCAGGGCTTTTGGGAAAAACAGCAGGCAAGGCATATCACAATATTATTACGTTTCTAAGGAAATTTGATTTGGTAAAAATAATCTAGTTTCTTTCTTTCTATTTTGTTTATATTGTATTTATTTGTCTGCATTTAGCTCTCGTTCACACTCCAGTCCAGTTGGAGGCGGTAATGCACCTTTAAATTGGTTTCCAAACCGCCAATAAACCATAAAGAAGAAGAAGAAGGGGCAGGATATAGGATATTTCCGAGGAGGCCTTGAAGGCAGCACAAACGGCAACTAGTGGTACAGTCGGGAAGCAAATATGGAGGAATACCCGAAACAAACCGAAAACCTCGACGACCCTCCCAACAGCCGGCTTTTCGTGGTCACAAGTCGGTCCATAACCGAAGATGAGCTTCGGGAAAGTTTCTGTGTGTTCGGGGACATCCATGGGATTTGGGTCGTCAAAGATAAGCAGACAAAGGAGTCCAAAGGGATCTGTTATGTGAAGTTCGCCAAGTCGTCGCAGGCCTGTCTGGCAATGGAGGAAATGCACGGCAAAGTGCTGATGGAAGGGACTAAACCCATCAAGGTAACGTTAACGGTTATGCCGCTGATCTTAAGTGACAGAAGCAACGCAATTTTCCGTATATATTTTGTAATTTTGTAACTAACATTAGCTTGCTAGTGTGCTAAATTAGCTAGCTAACGTTAGCCAGTGTTAAATTAGCTAGCTAGCTACGTAAACGTTACATTGTTTAAAAAAAAGAAATCGATACCGGTGTATTGTATAGAACTCAGTTTATCCGTTTCCCCTACCTGAAACTATAACGTTAAATATACAGAGGGGCGTTTCACATTCACTATTCGAAATGGGGGACAACTTCGACACAACACCTGTTAGGATACCGTGATGCGTAGCGCCCCCTTCGTAGTTGGTTAGCGTTTGGTCTAGCTAGGCTATGTCCCAATTCAGGTGCTGCAGCCTCCGAAGGAACAGAACTCGACGGGGAAACAGAATTCTGTTCAACACCGGTATCGATTTTTGAACCATACCCAACATCAACAGTGTTCGATACAACACCTGTTCCCAAACGATATTTTTTTCACTATCAATTTAAAGCGAAGCAACAATTTAATATTATGGTACATATATTTATTTTTCAGACCTTTTTTCACTATCAGGCTGCAGTTGTAACTAAACAATTACTAATCGTTTCCTTTTATTTCTCTGGTTGGTTGTGAAGGTGTTTATTGCCCAGTCACGGTCTTCAACAAGACACCGAGACGTTGAGGATGAGGAGCTGACCAGGATCTTTGTCATGATCCCCAAAACCTTCTCGGAGGAGGATCTTAAAGACACATTTAAAGTAACTACTACACCCATTTCTTCTTTTTTCCTGTCTTTACTATTGCCTGTATGTAAAATACAACTATGACTACAATTTAACGTGATTTATAAAAGTATACATTTTCATTTTAGGCTCTCTGAAATATGCCTACACATTTTTAAAATATTGGCTATAACTGCCGTCTCTTGCTGCCTTATATGTAAATAAAAAAATTAAATAATGTCCACATGTCGAATATGGCGAAATGAGCACAAATCTATTTATCCCGGGCTTTGTCTGTCTGTCTCTCGTTCAGGAGTATGGTGATATTGAATATTGCGTGATCATCAAGAATAAGGCTACAGGCGAAAGTAAAGGACTGGGCTACGTGAGATACTACAAACCCTCTCAAGCAGCTGTCGCCATAGAGAACTGTGACAAAAGTAACTGGTGTCAAAATATTTTACTGGTGGTAGATGTAGCTGCATGAGAAAGTACTGGGAGACTTTTATTTTTTACATTTCTACATCTCATAAATAATTTAATACCATACAGTTAACAAAATATATTTAGTGTGTTTCCAGCCATACTAGCTTCTCACTGTTAACACTTTGTGAACTGCTGTGGATATTTTTGTCTTAAAGAATTGTGGCATTGATGATAATGGGTTTTGTTAGCTTACAGGGCCATCCTGGCTGAACCTCGCACCAAGACGACAGCATCAGAAGACTACTCCGGGGGGGCGCCCAGAGGTGATTACGCGGGCGGCGGCGCTGACTCCATGAACCCGTATGCCTTCCCTATGGGTAAGCCGTTGTTTTACAACCCAATTCAGTTTTTTTTCGATTAGAGGTTAGTAAGTTTATAGTTCTTTCAAGCCTATGACCAGCAATTAAGTCAGTCAGACATGAGACACAGCACTGAATCCTGTATTTTGTGTCTGCTGTCAGATGACATACTTAATAACACTTCGGGGGGGACCCTGGTGGAGTTCTTTTCATTTTTATTTTTTTTACCGTCTGCATCACTGTGGAGCCATCTATGTTTTTATGATGGGGTCCCCATTTTCCTGCCAATCATTTCACATAATTCCACTGATCTACAGGTGGCGGTAATGTCCCCAGAAACTCAGCAAAGCAGCAGCAAAGGCAGGGAAGAAGACGGCTAGCAAGTAAACGGATATAAACAATGCAGGCTACAAATGTTCTTTAAAAATGGCTTAAGACACTCTGTTGGTGAGATCAAGAATGAACAACTAGAAATGAAAGCCATTAGTGCCAAAATACAAATTCAAGAAGCTGAGTTTAGGTTCAAGTGAGTTATTTAGGGAGCTCACTGTGGCCTTAATGGAGGATTAAGTAATGAATCTTAAGCCTTGTCTCTTCTTGAAGGTCTTTAATGTAAATACATTTGGGAATCACTTACTGCAGTAGTATCTGTCCTGTTATTGATCCTGGTGTCCCTCGTTCCTCTACAGCTGACCCTGGCAACTACTCGGTCAATATGGACTACCGCTCTGGGGACCGCTCGGGGGACCGCTCGGTGGACTTCACACGGTGCCTGATGATGTCAACAAGGGCCGCACTTACCCAGGAGCAGATTTTTTCTCTCTTTGACATCATTCCTGGCATGGAATACTGTGAGCTGCAGAGAGACTCTTATGGGTTGAGCAAAGGTTTGTGACTAAATCGCATGGGCTTCATTCATTTGGCCACTATGATACTGTACATTGGAATCGAAGCAAAACGAAGGTGTCTTTGATAGAGTTCACTTACCATTATTTTAGCTGTCATGAGTATGTGACTGTGGTTTTGTATTTGATGTGATGCCACTTAAGCATCCAGCATGATGAAATGGCATCATACCCTCTTGAGAGTCAATAACGGTTACACGTTTTTAATCTTTGTTTTCTTAGTCTGATTAACAGACATAAACCAAAAGGTATTAACATTTGTGATATAAAATGAATGAAAGGAGTAAATCCTCATATTTGAAAAACAGGAATTGGCTTTATAGGTGACTCAAGAATCGATTACCAATAGTCATTTATTACCTGTCCATTGGTTGCCTACGATCAACTAAGTGTTCTTTGATTAATCCCTACCATGTCATCGCTTAAATACATTGTCCTGACAGGTCAACAAATTCATTTGAACACACTGAAGTATTTTAAAAGTAAAGTTAGTGTACTGTAGTTTGTAACTCGTCAGTCTGTGAATGTTGATGTGTTCCAGCCGTCTGTTTAACTTAAGTTGTCCTGTTGGCTGCAGGTCATGCTTTGATTCGCTACGCTAATCTTGGATCAGCTGTTTACGCCAAGGAAAAGCTGAATGGCTTTGAATATCCACCTGGCAACAGACTGGCAGTCAATTTTGTTGACGACGGAGAGGACCGCAGCAGGTACACACTCGCACGCACACACGCGCATGTTTATACCTCGTACACACAGAGTACCATGACCATTTCTCTGCAGAATAAGTCAGACGTTAATGGAGGTGTGAAGCAGAAATGCCCTTTTTGAAGTTAATATATTAATTTAAAATATTGGGACCAAAATGCCACTGATGATTAACAGTAACCTCTGCATGTCTTCTTAGTCACGTTGTATTTGTTGTCAAATATTCATGGGTGAATTTTTTTATTATTATAATATTATCCCCTGTGCAGACTGATCTCATGAAGTGGTGTATGTATGACACGCCAATTCATATGCCATGATTTGCGTGTTATAAAGACGCATACTCGCTATTTCGCGTGTTTATCAACGCCATTTGGCCTCCATTGACTTACATTACCTTGCGATTGGGTGTGAATTGGTGGATGGGTAAAACCCAGGACTTTCACACAGGAGAGCGGGAATCGCGTGTGGCGTTTCCTTTGTGTCCCTCGTGTGATGTTTCCTTTCCACGTTTGTTCTTTTCCTAATCCCAACCGTTTCTTCTTTTCAACCTAAACCCCACACGCCACGTGGCTTTAGAAAAGACGTTGCAGACTGCAGTTAGCTGTATACGACGTAGACATGCACGTGGACAGCAGAAAAATGCGTACAGATAACACGCCTCTTGGTTTTAGGAAAGTGAAATGTATGTTTACGCAAAGTCATGATGTCACATTGCCCTGTGGGCCACAGTGATCAGGTAGTTGTTTTCCATGAGCAAGCATCTTTTATAAAGTAAAGTACGTAGTCTGAAGAAGTAAAAGTTACGACCTAGAGGAAAACCCCCACGTTAACCATTGTGCTAACAAAAACAAAACACCAGGTGTTGTTTAGAAAGCAGCCAGGGCATGAAGCTGGTCTGAATGGGGTCAGGAAAATGTCAAATTGAGTTCATATTTGCAAGTGTCCAAGACAAATGTTGAGTTAAAGTACACGATAAGGTTTAAAATTACCATACAAATAATCTTGGAGACACAAAATAAGGATACAAAGTAGGGCAGGGTGATATGGAGAAAAACGAATATCCTGATATTTTTGACCAAATACCTCGATATCGATACCGCAACGATATTGTGTTGAGTATTGGTGCTTTCACAAAATATTTTACACAATGAGATTTTTGATAAATAATCATCAGTAATGTGGATATAATGACTAAGTGGGGAAAGGCAAATAATAGAACAGTTACAACAGTCTGGTGTGTTCAGAAAATGACATCACTTTACCGTAATGCAGCCTTTAAAACCAGGAAAAGACAAGACTTCTGTCATATCACGATATTACGATATCCAAAATCTAAGACGATATCTAGTGTCGATATCGATATATTGCCCAGCTCTAATACAAAGTCTTTTTTTATTTCTCTGGCATGTGTCCAGTACCAGTGTTGCAGTCACCAGAAATGTGATATGCCTAAGGGAGTGTCTTCATTTATCTCTGTATGGAGCCTAGTTGTAAGTCATTTTGGCCGCACAACTTCATCGGTAGGTGAAGTTGAGCATGAACCATTGAACATCCGCTTGAAACAGCATGTGCGCTTGTTTTCGTGTGTAGTCCTGTAGGTCGGATGGCCATGCAGTTTGTTGCAACCCAGATGATGTCTGCAGCGTGGAACGGACATTCTTCCAGCCAAGCAATGAAACCTGTAAGTACATAAAATCAATGCCTGATTTACAAAATCACCCTGTAATTAATCATGACTTATATTAAGGCTGTGGTAGGCGCCATTGTGTCTGTCAATCTTCAGCATATTTTAACTGGCTGGTCTGAGAGAGAACTAGACTTCTGCACCTCCTCTTGGCTCTGTTGTCCAGCGTTAGATAATCTAGCCCGTGACGGAGACTTTGGCCAATCGCAAATCGTCATTTTCAGAAAGAGAGAGCTTGGCTGTTCTGCACATGCATTGCCCGTGTGGCAAGAGAGGGGAAAGCTGCAGGAAAAGGACTTGCTTTACTTCAAATTCTGGCATTTTGCACATACTACCAACTGCAGCTTTAACTCAGAAGTTCTTTTAAGACTTCTTTTTTCTTATTGATGAAAAGGAAATGTCTTTAATTTCAGACATTTATTGAACCAGTGCTGTAGAGATTTAAAAAATAAATACTGCATGTGCAACTTTCTTCATCTGCAAAAAGACTTATTTACACACAAATGTGTAATATTGCAGCAGAATATCAGTCAGATTTATGATAAAGTAATCATCTGGAAAACTACTGCATCATTTTTAGTAATTGTTCTTGCTGTGGTGTCACATTATAGAGACTATATTACTGTTCCTGGTAATTATCCCTCCAGGCCTCCTCCTGCTACCAATAGCATTTTACAGGTCAAATAATGAATGAAATAAAAGTTTGTAATTACACAAGATTTAACACACTTAAATTTCCATTGTGTAATGTTTTTAGTAGTTTAGCAAAATCTGTGTTGCCCGTTCACAAACGTGTCCTTTTTCATGAATATTTACCACCACCACCATCAATTCCAAGTATTCCTATTGGCTTGAAATTTTACATTTGCGTTTGCATGAACTGGGGTAGACGCTCCATATTCATGCGCTATCTTGAAATATGTTAGCCGGTAAGGGACACCCAGGACATACATTCTTCGCCCAGAAAAAAAAGATAGATATTGAAAAGAGCAAGAGACCGGCTTTTTGAAGCGTGAAGGCTACCGTAGCTGTAATACGTACTTTGAACTGCGTGGCGCCAGAGAGTTGATTGTGATATGTGATCTCAGCGCTAGATGGGAGATCCCACACATTGGACCTTTTAACCTAACACAGTTAGGTGTAAGAAATAAACCATGTTTAAGTTGACTCGCTGATCCTGGGTGTGTTTGCTGGTATCCTCCAGAGCTACCCTGCTGTCGCCCCGATGCCCCGGGTTCAGACAGACGTCAACCTGCCCCCTCTAAAGAAGCTCGCTCCACCCGACAGCAAGGCAAAGGAGCGCTTGTTTGTTGTCTTCAGCCCCGCCCCGCTGCCCCCAGATGTGCTGGAGGACGTTTTCTGGTAAACGTCCCATTCATTGACTCATACTTCAACTTAATTCAAAACAGTGCAGTGTGCTTATGGTAAAAATAATGGTCCATTAGCCAGAAGGTCAAAGGTTCAATTGCCCACAACTCTAAGCTCAGTCGCTGCAAATGAGTGTGGATGAGAGTATCGAGCTAAATGGCCGTGTAATGTTGCTATCAAAATGATGCTCCAGACAATCGGCATTAACAAATGTTCCTGTCTCCCTGTAGTCGCTTTGGTTCCCTGATTGAGGTCCATTTGGTTCCTGGGAGGAAGGTTGGATACATGAAGTATGCAGATAAACAGGTGAGACTCTGGAAAAAGGACATGAAATTAAACACATAACAGATTTTTATATATATATATATATATATATATATATATATATATTTATTTGATACTTTTATTGCATTTCCTTCACTTAATTAACAGTCCATACCTGTACAAAGCAGTACCATTATCATATCCTTTTTTGGATATGTATGTACATATCTATGTAGTCCACCCAGTGATGATGATGATAATAATGATGAAATAAAAAAAGCAACCCCTCAAAAGAAAGTAAGGAAATATATCGATGTATAAGCATATACACATACATCTGCACCCCTATACACTTCTAATCATACATATATACGTATACACATACAATATATGCATACGCTCCCAAACTTTTACCTGAGAAACATAGGACTTGGCTTTATATTGTATTATTTAGCCCAGCGTCTTTCATACTCAAATTCTGTATGTTATCCTCTCCATTCCTGAAGTTGCATGCATCGTTTCTTTCCATCTCTGGACTGTTGGTCTTAATGGTTTCAGCCAGTTTCTTGTTATCTGCTTCATGGCTGCAATTCTGAAAATTCTATATAGATACTGTTTTAGCTCAGGTGGTGATTTTCCTAGGATTATGTGTGTTGGATTAATAGTTTCTTTCATATTTAAAGTTATTTTTATTGCAGTTATAACCAGTTGCCAGAATGGGTTTTAACATAGGGGGGGAAAGGGTAGCATTTGATGTTGGCATAGCAACAGGGACGGAGGTTTAGTAAAACGGTTGGATAAAAACAGTCTGGAGGAAGCGATTCATGGAAATAAAGATGGATGGATGAATAGATGTAGACAAATGGACAAGGGGAAGACATAAGACTTGTGTCTGTCTGTCGCGCTCTCTCAGTGTGCAGACGATGCCTTGGCAGCGCTCCACGGTCGGGTCGTCAATGGAGTAAAGATGAAGGTGATGCTGGCTGATCCTCCCAGAGAAGAATCTCATAAACGGCCTCGCACCTACTAGGACCACGTGACCCAAATGAACGGTGAGTGGCACGCTTTCTGCAGCAGGGAACACCCCTATCAATAACCAGACAACTGGGTGGGAACAATGTATTATACCGTAAATGTATTCTGTGTAAGACCTGTCAAGTGAGTTTTATTGTCATTTCAACCATGTACACTGTATATAGTGAAACGAAACAACGTTTCACCATGGATCAAGTGGTGTTACACATTTAAAATATATAAAAACATTATATACAAGCGACATTCGAGACAGGCTACGTTTAGTGTGCACACACATTATAGACTATACATAAAGTGCAATTACTACTTAAAGTAGAGCATTTAAGACAGACAACAAAAGACAGGGCATAAATAGACTTGTAACAGAGCACTGATTGTTATGAGTTAGACTCATCGTGAGGTGGTGTATGTATATATATATATATATATATATATATATATATATATATATATATATATATATATATATATATATATATATATATATATATATATATATATATATATATGTGTGCATGTATTTGTACACATAGTAGAGCAAAAAAGGTACTCTCAATCTTGCCTAGGAAAAATGAAGTCCCATGTCTTTTAATAGCTGCAGTGTCATATGCTTCAGATGGACTCGGTAACTGACCACCTAGTAAAGACAGTCTTAACATCGACAACCAATCCGAGTGTAATTTAGCATCAGAAATGGAGCACATAACTCTGTGAGAGCTTCTTCCGCTTGCACTCCTCCAAACTCTTCTGTAAAAACTGTTTTTTTTTTTTTTTTTAGTTTCTGATGACAGGTGAGTTGTTTCTCTTCCTGTGAATAACACTGCAGCTTCTTGTTCCCTAGGCGACTGTTGTCATGACACAATGACACCTGACCTGACCCGACCGACCGACCGACCGACATCAAGCCCTTCTCTCGACCTCTTGACACGACCCTTTTGAGACCTGTCTGACTCTCACTGATAAAACAAGTAAACGCTAGCATCCGCTACTAAAGCAGAGTCTTAATCCTATACAGTCTGTAAGCAGCAACAACGTGCACGGTGTGTCGTCTGTGGTAAGCTTCATGCTTTTTATGCTTTTTTTTTTTTTTTAGTACAGTAGATCTCAGTAGATTTCAACCGTGCCGATGCTTTTGTCAGCTGGACTAAGTAATGTGTACAACTACAGCAGTAGCACACCATGATTTATCAACAGACTACCTAATAAGCACTTAATTTCAATTTTTAAAGATATAAAAATATCTCAAGTCTCATTGTAGTTTAGGTGGTTGGCAGCATTTTATTCAGGGGAAAAAACTGTAGACGGGAAGCTTAAACAGGATTTGTTATGCTGGATCTAGATGTTTTTTTTTGTGTGATCTGGTCCTTCCTTTTTTATCTTATGGTATGTCATCCCATGTTGAGCTTAGCTTTGTTTTTGTGTCAGTAAAAAATAAAAATCAGTTGAACACCTCATTCAGCCTGGCTCGTCTCTTCTGTAGCTGCCTGATGAATAACTGGACAATTAATTAACAGCCGTTGAAATATTTTATTTCTCTATTGTCGGAAATTGTTCCTGTTTTACTCTGATCTCCGTTTGGATTTATTTCATGTTCTTCCTTTGCTAAATAAATGTTACTCTTCAGAATAGTGGTGAAATAAAAATCAAGTATCGACATGCTACGTTAAATCAATGGGATTTGTTGTCTTGTGCCGACATTTTGAATGTATTCGACAAGTGAATGTACATTTGAAAAACAATCAGTGGGAAAATTGATTGTGTATACAAAAGGGAAACAAATTGTGAAGATGGGAAGTTTATGCAACACAGCAAGTGTTTGTGAAATGACAATTATATATACATTCTTTACAGTTGAGACCAAATAAAGGTTACATTCTCTATGGGGCAAGAGGGTGAGGATGGACTGTGGACATTGGAATTAAAATGTTTTTTTTTTTTTAGTTGGTCTACTTCTGAATATTGGCAAGCCTCTCTTGGTAGGTATGAATCTGTCACAGTTGTGACACATAGTTACAGTATATGGGCCACTTAAATGATACGTATTTGTATACTTTAATTACCCTCATGATGCAGCAGACATGAAATCATTTTGTGAAGAGGAACGTCACAATTAACATCCCTAAAAGCATTTTGATTTTTAGAATTAAAGTGTGTTTAAATTAATTCTCTGAATATCAACATCACCGGCAATAAAACTGGATTACCAAGTGGGCAACTGCCTCTACACCGCAGACCTTCAGGGACCCCAGAAGCATTAGCTTGACTGTCAGTCAACCAGGTCCTAAAATCTTAATTTTTAGGTTATATTTTGCTTACATGGTGCACAACCTTAAAAAAATGTTGTTACATCTAAGTACCACAAACCAACTGGTATTCAGATAACCTGGGGCCAGGCAGTAGTCTAGTATATGTTTCAATTCATTAATTAGGAGCTGCTATCTATAGTGTGCTGTGCACCCTGACTTGGGGGTGGGGGGGGGAGCTATATCTTTAAAGGTGCTGTAGGTAGGATTGGGAAGATCCAGGACTTTGCCAAAGAATTTGAACATCAACAACTTCTCAGTCCTCCCCCCTTTCTGCTAAAGCCCAAACTGTCTCCTAAGCCCCTCCCCATGAGCAGTGATTGACACGCAGTTAGACATCTGGGCCCTGATTGGTGCATCTGAACAGGGAGCTGTGGATTTTTGCAAATCCCACTACAGGCTGTAGGTGGAGCCAGAGGAGCTGGATCTTTTTTTAAATGACCTGCTTCATGTAGTTCTACTGGAACATAGGGTCAGTTTCAGCAAATATGACAAAAAGGTAGTTTTATAAGTCTTACCTACTGCACCTTTTAATAAAATGAATAAATAAAAAATGCTATATTTCTAAGTCATAATGTGGGACTTGGCATCATCTAAGAAGAGACACACACTGGGTGTACAGTAATCTTTTATTTCTTCAGGAGGCAACTCATGAGAACATTATTTACATTTCTGGGCTGGCGATGGGACAATTTGGTTTCCCTGCTGGGGCTTTATCAGTCTGGTCACAGAAATAGCGCTGACATTTTAGAAGCGTGGTCTGGGTTTTTCCTTCAAAATGTTACATAAACTTCCCTAACAATTTTTTCAACGTAAGCTTAGCTAAATTAAATGTATTTGTTGAGGAAAAACTTCACTAGAATGATGAAATTGCAACCTCAAACTCGAGCGTTTATTTTGGTATGAGAGCAGCTGAAACTCTGAACAGATCAAGTTTCTTACAACAGAATCACTCCTGTTCATTTCCTACATTGTATTGTAACTTCAGTACGCTTTCAAACATCCGTCGATGTTACTTGATTTATTGAAGTCTTGTCCCACAGTACAATCTCACAAGTATAGAGCTTTCATTTTTAAGCTCTTACAATGTCTCTCACTCTGAATAGCTATATTCCATAGTCAACTGATTAGGAAGCCCAATTTATTTCAAAAGTAATTTCAGTTTCAATGAAAGACGGCAAGTTCGTTGAGCAACAAAGTGCACAACAGCCAAATTCTATTTTAAATGGAAATTCTGACAAGCAACAACCATGTGGAGTTGGCCCTGCTGTGGAAATTTGGAGACCGAATGGACAAAAAGATGTGAGAGGGGCAATACAGAAAACAGAGGGCGGCAGAGACGGGCAGTGATGTCATGAAATAATCAGGCTTTATTACTGGAGTCTCTGAAAGTTAAAATCATTCAAACATCTGGTCTCTTTGTTGTTTAGCTCCATGTATCCATCAGTCGATCCCTTTGTCACTTAGTCCATCCTAACTTCCACCTCACGCTTCCCCCCCCCCACACGCTCCCTCTCAGTCTTCCAGCGCCAGTGTGTTGAGTTCCTCGTCGAGCTCCTCCAGATCTTCTCCTGTGAACAGGTTCTCATCCACCGGTACCTCTTCTTCCTCCTCTTCTTCTTCCTCCTCCTCCTCCCCGCCTCCGTCCTCCCCGCCTCCCTCTGCTCCCGAAAGCCCGTTGGATTCGGCGCCACCGCAAGCCCCGTTCAGCTGCTCCTCTGTAGAGGGGCAGAAAAAGATTTGTTTTTAAATGATGTTTTGGTTGTTACTTGTGTATCAAAAGTACTCGTACTGGGCCTATTTGTTTCTCATTCCCACAAAATGGACTGGCCGGCTTTTCTTACCATTGTCTGTTTTCGTCGGCTGAGTCTTATTCCTCGAGGTGAAACGGTCCGTGGATGCTACGGTAATGCCTGTGTTGTCGACCTCTTGTGGAACAAAACGGGATAGGTCTATGTCCTGGACATCTGTAGAATCAGTCTAAAATAAAATTGTAAATTAGGTTTAGACAGGAGTGTGACAAGACAGCAGGTAAACTAATGTAGAGAAGCAGGGAAAGTATTCCGTTGAGGGAAGTGTGGAGTCATTTTGCCCTAAATGCAGCTAATTTGAGTACTTTTTTTTTTTTAGTGAATACTTAAAATCAATATCATTAGTAATTATATTAGTAATGTGTACTTAGCTGCATCAGAACATCTGCACTTTTCAGAGTCAAATTGAAAACTTATGAAGAAAGATGGCAGATTTTCACAGAACAAAATGCACATTGTAGTACCAGAGAGGAAAAAAAATCAACAAAACGAATTAACGGACAACATTTTTAGTCGTGTTATTAAGTTTCATTAAGTAAAGACTGATTTAAAGGAATGAATGAAAAATGTTTTCTTGTTGCATTAAACTTAATTATTAATTTACAGCCTGAATCTACAAAGCAGCACACAAGTGTACAACAGGTGCAGACTATTAACGGGCAAATCATTTGCAGTGAAAAGGCAGGCGGCTGCAATTCAAAAGGAATTAAACCATAATAAATGCAGACAAGCGCGCTCTTAAGTCTGGGGGCTGCATCAAACCACTTTGCATCACCTGTACGAAAGCTGAATTATAATTGCTCATGGATGAGGCAAAAAAAAGTGTGATCATCTCTGAGCTGTGGAAACTGTAGAGATGACATACGGTCCACGCCGCCGAGAGCCTTGGACTCTGTTTGTTTGACTTCACTTTGTGCAGCCGGCTTTTGCTGCTGTTAACTTTTCAATTCATGGGCTGAACCCAGAAATTTGGGCTCTATTTGTGATGACATTTCGAACACTTAAACTGAACATTAATGCAGTAAGAGATACAGTATCTGTTCTAGCAGTTTGTCAGCTTAACGTCACTTATACTTTCATCACAATTAACAAAAGGATAGCGTTTTTATGGTCTACCCCTCTTCTTCAATGTTAAAGCTGCAGCCATGAGCTCGAGGATGTGGATATTTCTCTAAATGGAACATTTTGTTTAGAGGTTTATATAAATTCTACAGTTTCAGCACTACAACAGGAAGACACGAGTTGCTTCTGTTCACCGTGTTAAACATGTTTAAATACTTAATGGCCCTATATTTAAGTATTTAAAATCTTTTCTGAATATCTCAAACTGCCTGACAACACTGACCTCACAGCATAACCAAAATAACTTGCAAAACACTGTTATCCTGCAGATATTTTGTACCAACAATGCAAACTATATGAGACACCAAACAATGTTGAGTGCAGTTATTGTGCTGGGACATCTCACTTCTCCATATGAAGTCATACAACGCCAAACTAAAGAACTATTGACTGTAGGAGGTATCATCTGCTCTCCAAACTTTCTCCATTAAATTCTGTGACTGTGTGTCGCGATACATTACCTGTTCGTCGTCGTCATCATCATCTTCTTCTTCGCTGGCATATTTAGTGTCGTCGGCTTCAGCATCGTCATCATCCACCAACTCCGGATGGAACTCGAACACTTCGCGCCCGCTCACCTACAGACACACGCGATTTGATTAAATCCTGTAATACTGTGGAAACGTTGGCATCGTAGACAAAATATACACATATAAAGTGACCACAGAAACAAACATTATCCAGAAAACCTAATGACCCCCCCACACACACACTTACCACTAGCGATTTTCCAGCCTTAAAGTCAGCCTTCTTCTTCTCCATCTCATCCCTCGCTTTGTCAATCTGTTAATCAACAGCACACACAGGGAAAGGTAAGGGACTTGAAACATTTCAAACATTTTCTGGTGCTTCCCAGACAAACTGATGTTAATAAAATGATTAAAACGCGTTCCCACCTTCTCCTGCCTTTTCCTCTTCTTCCAAGCCAGGAAAGTCTCCAGGGTGATCCGAGTCACATTGACACCCAGAGCCGCACGCTGCAGGGGGACAGAAAACCAAACTAAAGAGAGCTTCCATGGTAACATCAGTCAGAGTATTTGGAGACATCAGACCCTGTGTGGTGCGCTACGGCCTCACCTTTTGTGCGTCAATATCTGAACATCCAATTTGGCTGTCTAAGACTTGATTTATTCCTGAGTTGTTTTTGACTGACCAATGTTTGTTCTTGTGTTCCCAGCCTATCTGCATAGACAGGCATCTTACAACTTATTAAGCACATCTTCAAATAGTTTGACTTTTTTTGATTGTACCATACTTTAATGTGTGTGAGTGAAGCTTTTTGTAACAGTTTTTTAAGGGGCGATAGAAATAAAAAGTTTATATACTCAATAATTACTAGTAGGAATAGTAGTACAGCTAGTGTCAGATTGGTAAGCAAACCGCCGCGGTCTTGTTAACACATTTGATTTAAACACTAATATTTCCACCAGAAGCTAGCTGTGGTTAGTAGTTGTGTATTTATGGTGAACCTTTCTTACATTTGTACTCCCTGCTGAGCTGGCTGACAAATTGCACAATTTTGTTCACACTAACTGAGCTCACTTTTGACCTACAATGCTTTGGAGTGGAGGCTTGATTAAATGGTACTTACATTGAGTTATTCTGCACCCACATCAATCAGTTCTAATGTCCAATCTATTTTGGTAAATATATCTAACTAAAGTAGAAAGAGTTTCTGTCTGTGTGTCCGTCCTTCAATTTTCTCCACAACCGTTCATCCGATCGACTTCACACTTGGCGAGTGTATGGCTGAGGAACCCAAGGAAGTGCAGTGTCGAGTGCGAGCTCTTGAGATTAATGGACATTAGAGTTGGGCAATATATTGATATCGTGATATGAGACTAGATATCGTCTTAGATTTTGGATATCATAATATGGCATAAGCGTTTGTCTTTTCCTGGTTTTAAAGGCTGCATTACAGTAAAGTGATGTCATTTTCTGAACTGAACCAGACTGTTGTAACGGTTTTATTATTTGCCTTTACCCACTTAGTCATTATATCCACATTACTGCAGCTAAGTCATGGCCGGTGTATTGCTCAGGTCCAAAGTAAAGCGCAGTGTCGAGTGTGAAGTTGTTTGGATGAGCAGCCCTCGGGAAAGCTGCTAACAGCAAATGGCCCGTTCTAAACAGGTGTGTTTGAACGGGCACTGCACTCGTTTCATTTGTATGCACACTTATTATGCCCAAGTAGGGCTGGGCGATATGGAGAAAATCAAATATCACGATATTTATTATCAAATACCTCAATATCGATACCGACTATTGGTGCTTTCACAATGAGATTTTTGATAAATAATCATCAGCAATGTGGATATAATGACTAAGTGGGTAAAGGCAAACAATAGAACAGTTACAACCGTCTGGTAAGTTCAGAAAAGTACATCACTTTACTGTAATCCAGCCTTTAAAACCAGGAAAAGACAAGACTTATGTCATATTACGATATCCAAAATCTAAGACGATATCGATATAATATCGATATATTGCCCAGCCCCATGCCCAACCCTCCATTAACCTCAGAGTTGGATTGTAGTTATTTCCCTGAATCCATGAACCGCAAATCACAAAAGTATAGACTTACCTCGTTTTCTATCAGTTCCTCCAGCGAAATTTCGTCCTCCTTATTCTCCTCCTTCTTCTTGTCTTTTTTCAGTACAAAGCCAGGTGGCAGAGCGTGCCGGTACATGCAGACATCACCCCCTGACGGACATGACCAGAACCAGCCGTACTTATTATTCTCTATGGCCTCAAGGAAGTGCTTACACACCT
Organism: Sander vitreus; assembly: GCF_031162955.1. Classification (NCBI taxonomy): domain Eukaryota; kingdom Metazoa; phylum Chordata; class Actinopteri; order Perciformes; family Percidae; genus Sander; species Sander vitreus. The sequence continues at coordinate 27,151,846 of NC_135871.1, forward strand.
GCAGACAACACAGAGGAGTAGATAATGGTACAAAGAGGGGACAGGGTAAACAGACAGCATCTTGTACTATTACTGTATTTAGCTGAATGTAGTTTAAGTTTGAGCGACTGTTTGGGGACAAACCGTCATGAGATCAGATTAACTGAATCCATCAACAACAGAAAATCGTTTGTGTTTTTTTCTGAATCAAAAAAGAGGCTTAGCCAATACCCAAAGGACAATCAGTTTAGCTTTGATTCATGGCCAACCTCAGCCAATTGCGAATGCCCACATTGATAAGAAGAATAAATCAGGGACCAAAGACTTATATGATGATTGATTTAATCAAATACATCCACTATTGATCAAACCTAGTCAATGGAAACCCTTGGAGATTTTCTTCCCCCCCTTGGGTTTGGTTCTCTTCCTCTGTCTCTCCTATATCCGTTTCATCATCATCCATACTTCCTGAACTCCACATTTCTCTCCGTTACATAACTTAATTTTTGTTCTTTTTCGATCATCAGTCAAGACTGAAAAACTGCTCATCAATTTGGGCTCCATTTGGGCTTTCATGCAACCGGTCATATTATCAATTAAATGCAGATTTCCCTCCGTGCATCAACCTTGTCATCTGTCTCTGTCTTTATATCGCTGTTCATTCGTCATCATCAGAGCAGACTTACAATTTGTGTTTTGGCTTTCTTCTTCTCTGCCTCGCCGTGTTTTTTGTTGACGACCTCTTCCAGTTTCTTCTCATCCCAGTTGTCCATAGTGTCTAAACACAACAAAATTAATTCAACAATGAAGTACTTTACAAATAATAGAAACTAATAAAAATGGGGGGTGGAGGGAGGGTCAGTGGTTCTGAGATTTAGAATAACTAATGCTCGACAAATCACATCAAATGACAAACTTGTTTTCACTTTAAACAAAAAGAAGAAAGAGCCACCAGAGTGTATGCTTATGATTCATGTAATTGTAATATTTTATGCCAAGCAATTCCCCAAACTGTCAAAAGTTGGTATCAGACCAGGCCATTTTATTACTTTATTTTAGGCATTTATGGAGAATTATATCTATATAATTATCTATCTATAGACCCTTTGCACGTGACGTCACGCTCCACTTGCGCGAATTATGAACGCCATGATGGACGGCGGAAGAGCTATGCTGTAGATGGACGGCAAGCTAAACACATACGTTTTCGTTTGTGTTCTCACATTCTGCAGAGTAATCTTCACCAACACAATCTGCAGAGTAATCCTCACCAACACAAGCATGTGTATGTATTGCCTTCCTGTTTTAAATGAGTGATAAATAAAATTATCCTCAACCAGCTAGCTGCCGTGCTAACCAGCTGTCCTGCTAACAGGTCCAACCCGATGATGACCCACATAACTAGCTAACATCGGTTATTCACTGACCTAGCTACATATGCAAAAATGAAAGCCGTTCCCTTGATCATTTAACTTAACACGCATACAAAAAATATTGGTTAAATTAAAGATGACATGGCACGAAAACTAGCTTAAAAAAACGAGTTAAATGCTGGTCTGCGGAGCTCCTACCCCGGCTAGCTGACGAGCTAGCTGCAGCTAGCTTTGGACTGCTCGCTAGCTGCTGCCCATCGCGTCGTAATATCCACCGGTCAAATCTTAACATAGGCTACACAGCGAATATAATCACAGATAAGAAGATAGATGGCTAGATGTTACAATTATGTGTGGTTACTACTGATCATAGACACTGCATGGATTAACGTGTGATAGATAATTAATGACTGCACTTCCCAGAGCTGGGATGCATTCAGGCATCCATTAGCTAGGAAGTTGCATTGGCACACCCAGTGAACAAGGTATGTGGGTAGCCACGACCGACCATGTCCTCTAAAAACATGGGTTACGTGTTATATAAATCTTTACTTAAGTAAAGAATAGATGTTAATACAAAATAAACCCTAGATTGATGTCTTATCTTTGCCATTATGAGGTACCTCCCCCCGCTGTTAGCGTAGCATCGCGTACCTGTAACCCAGCCAGCTAGAAAGAACTGGTAAGCATCCAGACTTTTAAAAGCTTTGAGATCAGCACCAGTATATGGGGATACCCCGTTTACCACATAGTGGTACAGATCGTGTGGACTGAAGTCGGGCCGAGTCAGTGATTTAATGAGGTCCGTGAAAACGGAGGGAGAACGAATTAAGGGTCGGTATCCAATCCTGCTATCTCCAACTTCTCCAAATACTGCTCTTTGTGAGCACCTACCAGATGCCCTCGACCAATAACGGCACAACAACTTGTTCAATAGAAGAAGCCATATAAAGCCATAAATACAGTTTATTTAGTGTTATGTATTTCAAACTGATTAAATCTATGAAACTACAGTTTAGCCTGTGCTTCCGCCGTCCATCATGGCGCCGTCATGTGGTCGTGTGACGTGTTTGCAAAGGGTCTATAACATTACAATTTGTATAAAGTACGATGTGTAAATGAGGCCACTGCTCAAGACTACACAGTTTTACAATTAGGGTTGGGTATCAAAACCCGGTTCCACTATGGAAACGGTTCCTACGCAACTGGTAGGAATCGGACCGGATTAGAATGCTAATTTCGGTTCGTCATTTCGGTTCCACTTAATGTGTCGACTGAAATATTTTCCCTCCGTCGCTCCGAAACGGACATAAAAATATCACACTTTCTCTGTAGTCTACCGTTAGCTAGCTACCGTAAATGTAGGCTACTTTTAAAATGCCATATTTTCCCTCTGTGCTCACCAAAACAGACGTAAAAGCATATTACGGCTACCACATCTATAAAAGGGCCTTTCTTTCATGTCATTTTTCAAGAATCGGTTTAGGAATCAGAATCGTTTTAAAAGTACCGGTTCGGCATCGGAATCGTAAAAATCCAAACGATACCCAACCCTACTTACAATACATACTGGTCTCACTGTACACTAACCTTTCTCCAGGTCATCATCTCTTTCATCCACGTAGAGGCTTCTTTTCTCACATTTCCTCTCCATTGACAAATCATGGCTGAACTTGCACTTGTCACCTTTGGTACACTGGCCCTGCTTAAAAAATGCACACAGCACTGACTTTGGGTCAACGCCTGCAGAAAAAAAAGAGATGAGATGATTTATTATATTTTCTCTACATTTACAGACAACAGACACAAGAACAACCAGCAAATGTTTGACATTTTTACATAATGAACAACTCAAATGAAAGACAGAGCAGAGTACAATACGCAAGATTTTCCTAGAAAACAATTAGGGCTGTCAGCATTAACTCGTTAATCGCGATGTGATTAAAGGCAGAGCATAATGCGTTTATTTTTTTTAATCGTATGCCGCCATTTATTAATTTATTTTCACTTCACTCGGCTTTGCGTCGTGCCTAACAGGCTACTATTTTGCCGTAATTCCTCGTAACACATCCTGCTGCTGCAGGAATAGTAACGCGGATTTCGGTGCCTCATTCTGGTGCCACTGATATGTCTGCACTTCTCTCCGATGCTCTGAAACAGACGTTACAGGAAACAGAAACATTGCTGCACATGACGCTAGTTAACACTATACTCGACAGCAGCTAACGTTAGCCTACCGCTAGCTAGTAGCTGGATTAAACACGGTTACAATGCTGACAGCTGACGCTAAACGGTGTACAATTTTATTTTGACAGCCCTAATATACACACACACATATATATATATATATATATATATAGAAAAGAATCAATTTTAAAAATCGTCAAGAAAACAAATTCACCATACATAAGATTTTAATTTTTCCCCCCACCCCTACGTTGGTGTGTAACATCCAACCAATAACTCATCCCAGGTTTTCCAATACCCCCACTTTGTCAAGCCCCTCTGCGTCTAAAGGCCCTAACACCAAGGAGATCGGCGAGCGTCAGCCCAAGTTGGGCTGACAGTGAGTGCCCGTCGCCACACGTCAGCCTTATTTTGTCCATTTCAACATGTGGAATCTCTTTTTTTAACTTTAAATGCTTACTAACACTTTCAGTTTGGTTACCTTTTGCGACTTTCTGAGCAGCGACTACAGGTTTAAACAGCTCGTTGAGTTCGTCCAACTCCTTCTTCTTATCAACCTTCTTATTTCCGTCAGCCTGGGCAGCCGATACATAAACATACACACAGAGAAGGTAGATATATTTAAAGATGAATTAAACAATTAAATTAGCTGAGCACATAGACAGGGGGTGAAATCTGGTCAACAATCATGCATTTTTCTTGTTCATCTGTCTCTTACAAATGTGACAGCTTCAGAGCTGTTATTTAAAATAATATGGTAGAAGGAGAAACAATAATGTTTGATCTGTTCACAGTTCAAACAAGAGACAGTCAGAGATATAAACAACAACAAAAATGTTCTCCTGACCGGTTTCGCAGTTCCACTTTTGACTTGCTGAGTAACGTTCTTGATAAACTTCTGCTGCTTGGCCCCTTTCTTGTTCTTCAAGCCAAATGTCTTGTCCTAGTAGAAAAAAATAAAATACATTAATCAATCGCATAACCTCAAAAATCATCCCCAGAGCAAGCAGTTCCAACTTAACAAGAACGATTTCCTGCACTTCTTTTCCTATCTCAGCAAATAAACAAATCTGTAACAGTAGACAAGAGCTGTAAATAAATCAGATGTGACAGTTTCCTGTTGGAATCAATGTGCTGATGACTAAACAAACTCTTTTTCATCAATACATATTCATTGTTTCTAAATTTCTAATTAGGGCTGGGCAATATATCGATATTATATCAATATTGTGATATGAGACTAGATATCGTCTTAGATTTTGGATATCGTGATATGACATAAGTCTTGTCTTTTCCTGGTTTTAAAGGCTGCATTACAGTAAAGTGATGTACTTTCCTGAACTTACCAGACTGTTCTATTATTTGCCTTTTCCCCACTTAGACATCATGTCCACATTACTGATGATTATTTATCTAAAATCTAAGTGTGAAGATATTTTGTTAAAGCACCAATTGCCAACCCTAGAATATCGCCGCAATATCGATATCGAGCTATTTGGTCAAGAATATCGTGATATCTGATTTTCTCCCTATCGCCCAGCCCTATTTCTAATTCAGCAACAATATTGACTCATCCAAATGTGTGTACGATGTAATAAGATTTGATTACTTAAATTTAAACAGCTGTCTTTCTCTGAAAACTTAAGATATGGCTGTCATTATGTAACAATGTTAGTCCGTCCCACAATGGTCTACACTGAATACGTAAATATATAGTTTCTTGTTAAAGCTAAAAAAGGCCCAGCCATTACCCTAAAAAGGTGGGCACCGTAGTTTTTAACATGAATCAAACATCTTAACTAGTGTGTTTTAGGGATACTATATTCAGCCACAGATTAACATGTCTCACATACGTTTTCAATAGTTTCTGGACAACAATGGAGGTCTATAGCACAGAAAAATAAACTATCAGGCTTGTTTATTTTTCATGGGATTTGTAGGCAACCAACTATCTTGTGACCATAGATAACATACAAAGTGCTTATACAAAGTACCTGTTGTGTGATACTTTCCGACTCATGACAATAAAGACAGATAAAACATGACGCTTTATACATGAAATCACCTACAATTCAACTTTTGTTTTTACAAAGATCAGCAGTGCAATAACCCATCTGGTGCATTAACACGTTGCAGTACAATCGGTGCCTGTGAATGCTACAACAGTAAAAGGCGGCTAACTGACAAGCCGGTATGGACACATTGACAGAAAGATAGATTAACAAAACCTGAGATTTGACAATGTTTTATGTTTATAGCTGCTTTTAGAGAGACATCGGCATTAACAGTACTCTCACATCAGTCAACACACATTAAAGTTTTAAAATGTCAAACTTTTCACCAGTTTTTACTCAAATCTGGTCCCTCATCTGTCCTGTGAGGCCGACCACAAGCAGGCCCATCGCACCGCCATTTGATACCCATTCATATAGAAACAACCAAGATAATCACACAATACACGATAAAGGCGTTATGTAAAGTTTACCAATTTAAGCCGCTGACATTTGGGACATGAACCAACCTTTCTCGGACAAGTGTGAACACGTACAGCGGCGGCACGGCACGGCCCTGCTAGCTGCTTGACTACCTCGTTAACATAACGTTTCATGAACTACTCAAATTTAACAAAGTTAGCCTCGTGACAGCTGACTAACTCGCTTAAGATTGAATTATAGTGACTAAAGCAGCTAAATTAATCGCAACAACTACTGAACGATTATGTAACGCTGACAACGGCCAAAAGGCCGGTGTAGCTTTGGCGTTCACTTGTCAGCTAGCTACTTGTGTTAGCTTCGGTTAGCATTTTCAGCTAACGTTTAACACTGACATGCTAACTCGTGTTATTTTTTATTTTACCTCAATTATCTTCTCCTTTTTCTTCTCTTGGGTTTTTTTATTCCCCGCGGGCTGAGCGGGTTTCTTCGGAGGCATGTTGGCTCAGGTATAGTTGTGTACAAAACGCGAATAGCCGTATAATATTTATTTTAAATGAGGTGTTTCGATTGGGAAGTCAGCTCCACATTACCCAGTTGGTGCTAGCACAGGCACAGCAACGCCGTTTCTAGGCCACATGTGAATTGTTGATGTTCTGTGGCGTCATCACGCATCACTAGAGGCATGATGGGTACTGTAGTCTACAGGAAAAACGACTTTATCCAGCTAACTAAAACTTGCAATAACCAGGGGTGGAATAATTACTCAGAACTTTTACTTAACTAAAAGTAGAAATAATTCATTGAGGAATTAATTTTACAAGTATAGGGCTTTTCCTTCTTCTTTCTTTTTACTATATATGTAGGCGCTACAGAGCACTGTACGCCAAAACCAACAGACTCAGGAACAGTTTCTTTCCACAAGCCATCAGTCTGATGAACAGCTGACTTCTGACTCACAGTGTCAGGTTCAATTCCTGTGCAATAACCCAGCAACACTGTCTCTAATCAGCACCTGTTTACTGGTTCCACTTATTATTTATTCATCATTCTCTATTTCAGAGCTGTTCATACTGTTCATATTGTAATATAATACTTATATAAAAACATAATACTTATTTATTCCAGCATCCTTTGCTCTATGCTCCATAATTAAAATAATAATAATGTATCCAAATTGTTTTACTCCTGCACACTTTGCACTCTTCATTGCACTAATGCCTCAACCTGTCTATATTGTTTCTGTTTATAGTGTGTATATATTGTTTGTTGTTGCTGTTTGTTTTGTATGAGTAAGCACACTGTGAGCAACGTATAATCCAAAGCAAAATTCCTCGTATGTGTCCTCATACCTGGCATGGCAAATAAAGCTGATTCTGATTCTGATATATACAGTCTACAAATAGGCCTACCTCAAAAATATACTCATATTTGAGTTACTTTCCATCGATGGCAAATTTTTTTGTAATAATAATTAATATTCGCAATAAAGCCTGTGTGTAATGTGTGTAAAAACTAACAAAAGAGTAAAAAAATGTAATTTAAAGTATGTCTTTTTCTTCTTCTTCTTAATAATAACATTTAAAAAGTGTACAGGCCTACATTTATATTTTGATTGGACTCTATATGGAATTTTCTATCCCCCCTGATATAACCCAGCATTGCTATTTACTGAGCTTTTGTTTGATTTTACAGCATTTTCTTTCATAGCATTTTGTTACCTTTTTAACCTTTAACCAGGTACATCTGTAATGTAGGTTGAAATCCCTAATTCTAGACAGACCAGCCAATACTGTCACACAGAGCAAAAAAGATCATCTAAAAACATTAACCAAATGTAGGCCTACTAAATGTATAATATTTATTTGTAGAAGATAACGACTGATGTACCATAAAACGTTCCACAATATGATAATATATGTCTATGTATTTTTTATTCAAAATATCTTTTATCAACTGGGTCTATAATTGCATTGCAGTGTTAGTGTTGAACCACCAGGTGTCAGTATTGCAGTATGTGCCAGTTCAGGTGAGAAGTAACAGATGAGAGAGGCACTGACTAGTTTAGTGATCAAGTACAACCCAAAATTCCAACATATGAGAGCATATCATTGATATCAGGAGGAGAACAAGAAGAATAAATGTGGTCTTTAGAAGCAGCTGGCTGACTTCAAGCACTCTGAATGGACTGCATGCCACAGAACTGATTGACTCGTACAAACCAAAATTATCAAGACAAGCGAGTCAAAAAGTGTGGCTTGAGTCCAGAGAATGCCAAAGTTGGAGATGATTGGATTCATTATTCAGGAGGAGTTTACACACATATACCATTAAGAACATTTAAATATGTTCAAGAATCACATGTGGAAGAAACTGATGCTTCGGTGTGTAGTCTATTCATGAGCAATAAAGAATTGTGTTTCTACGATATGGCGGTTAACAAATAATTGTCCTATAAGCATAAAAACGGTTGTTACTGAGCCACCATCTGGCCAGAGGGCATAAGACTGTTTTATTAGCATTTTGCTTCTATTTAATAGTTTGATTGTCTAGACCACTGGTCAATTAGGACACCCTTGGTATGACCTTTACTGCCTGGGTGAAATTTGAGGCCTATCTGGAAACCGTGGCTGTGCAGGTCGTATGGTCTCTGAGCTCTAAGTGGGGGGGGGGGGAATTAAGGGGAAGGCAGAAAAAAAGAAGAAGAGCCACAACCTTTGCAACACCAGGGCTGCAGCAGTCTGTTGTGTCTGAACTCCCGCTAAGAAGAAAACTCCTTTCGTAACCAGAAGCGTGAGATCGCATCATGGCTGCAGGGCGGAGAGCCAACCAGCAGGGATTTCACCACTTCAGCTGCTGATTCAACTTGATTTAATTAGATTTCAGTTACGTTACTAACGTGATTTCATTTGGCATATTTGACACGTGTGGCCTTCATCCACATCCTGTCTCAGTTCACTGTTCAGAGAATGTGTGTGTCTGTGTGTGTGTGTGTGTGTGTGTGTGTGTGTGTGCGTGCGTGTGTTGTACAGCAAACTAAGGCGCAGTCACGAGCCAAAATAGGTCACACACGCCTGCTCCTTTTGGGCTCTCATTTGCTCTCGTGGTTTTTAATGAGCCTTGGTTTTTCGAGGGTATAAAGGACATTTACTCAGTTTTGGCGCCCACATGATGACAGTGGGCTACTAGTAGTGTGCTTTAACGAGTCCCAGAGTGAGACAATGAATTTACTCTAGTAACAGCATCCTTGGCTGCAAACGCGTCACCAAGTCAGCATCTTCTCTGCTGTCTGTGAGCCTGCTCACGTGCTCTGATGCGACTTTATTTCATTTCATCGGATGTGGAGATATTTATTTATGAACTGTTTGTCATGCATGGCGCCCTTCCGCCTTGCAGCTCATTTAGCTGGCGAAGGAATGTGTTGGTATATAATAACCTATATTGACACAACTCCTGACTGCATAACTGAAGGCTACATTTTAAGACAACAGAGGTGATATTGCCTCAAGCAAACTTTCTTTTCCTCACTCCCACTCCTCTCTTTTCTTTGAGGATATTTGTGTGTGTGTGTGTGTGTGTGTGTGTGTGTGTGTGTGTGTGTGTGTGTGTGTGTAAGAGCAGTCTCATAAATCACTATATCTGCTACAAGACCATTTTCCCCTATAAACGCCTTCTTCATATTCATACAAACATCGATCTTTTCTGCAGAGGATATGCATGTCATGTACACACACAAACACAAGCACGCACATGACTGCACTTGAATCCACTGCAGATGAAAAGAAAACATCTCCTGCCTAATTAGGAAAACACAGCAGTTGATCTTCCCGCGGCATCTGAGAAAATGTGACACCACACAACCCACCCAGTCCAATTTTTCTGAGGCAATAATCGAAAGCGTCCTGGTATTCAGTCGGGCTCGGCCTCCCCTTGCTTCCAAGGACAAACTGCAGCACCTTGTCTGCCCTGCTGACTGCTGAGTGGGTCATTGGCTGTCAGTTGCTCCCTGTTACGAAGCTGCACGACACCGGGGGCAAAGAAAAGGGCAGGGAAGATTGGCTCCGACCAGGCCCACCCAGGCAACCTGCACCAAAAGAAAACTTCACTGTGAATGGAAAAAGAGTGCTGCTGCATGAAGACCCAGACCTCCCATCATCACCTCATTGTCTTTTCCCCTGCACACCGCTGAGATCCCATCAGTCTGTGATGCTCCTCGCTATACAGAAGTTATTTTATGCTAAAGTTGTGGTAATTTCCTCTTTTTCTGTGACTCCCACTTTCCCCTTGAACATCCCTCAACTACATTTACTTTAGATGGTTTCCTACACTTCCAACAATGACTTTTCCACCCCCGAGAGAACAAGTGTGAACTTGGTGTATTTAGATTTGTGTTTTACGTTCAGGTAATGAGCGATAGCAGGAGAAGAAGTGGTACTGACAGCAAGAGAGCACGTTTTTTTTTTTCATCCGAGAAATCATATCCTTTTACTGAGAACTTGTCTGCTGGATGCATTGTTCTCTGGTCCCTCGAGGCTACGGTCGGTGGAGAGATTGCTGTGTATTCCTCCTCTCTTGGTGGATTTCTTTTTCCCTGTGTGACGATTGAAAGTCGGTGCAAAATGGAGAGTTTAGAAAGGAGCGCTATGCTCAATTGTCCTGAGGGACTGACACCAAAACGGGATGTTTAGCCTACTGTTGATATGTAACTGACAGAATTGCAGTCTATTGCTTTTTTTTTTCATACCTTTGTAGCTGCTTTGCTCATGATATCCACAGTGATCCACAAAAACAGAGCACCAAATAACAAGACAAGATGTTTTCCAGTTGCTATTTTGAAACTATGTGTGTTAAACTGTTTTCAGAAAAGAAATCATTTAACTAGCTGCAGAAAGAAATGTCTAGACTCCTTCTCAGAACTGAATAGAGTTGTTTGTCAACCTTATTACTGTCAGTCAAACATCACCAAATCATTTGGTGGCTATACCGGCAGCACTGATAACTGACTTTTTTTATTTTCAGCTATTGACTCCCTGCAGGGTTTCCTTTTTAGCATAAAACTGTTGGTTGTTTTGTTGTGGTTTTACTTGTGTTCCTTTACTTTATTGCATTCCTACTACGCCTTTTTATTGTGTATTTCGATTTCATTATTTCACACCATCTGCAATCCATATTCATCTCATGGGGCAATAAAGATTGGATTGAACTGCACACACAGTCACCCAGGGAGGAGTGGAGGGCGATGGTGTATTGGCAGATAACTGGAAACGATGTGAACATTAATGAATGAGGTAATAACGTAAGAGTTGTTTGGAAAACAATCTCACTACAAGGTCCATTCTGGGCCTTCGAACATATGGTATTATCTGGAATCAACATTGATGATTCCTTAAAAGGCCCAGGAAAAAAAATTGATATTTGAACATCTACATGAAAACATCATAAAACTCCATCTGCTGATGAAAGCTCCAGAGCCGCTGCGAAATGGAACCTGTGGTGACGTTGCTTTCTCAACTTCTGAACTTTGAACCTCAACATAAATAGTCACTTTCAATGTTTCTCTAATGCTTTGTGTAAGAAACTATACTATCTACTACTATACATCAATCAAAATCAAAATGTTCACCCTGGTTCCAGACGTCTGAATCGCTGTCCATATCTTTGATTCTTTTTAGGGATGCACCGAATCGAGATTTTTGGGGTTTACCGAATCCACTGGTTAAGATTCTGCCGAATCCGAAACCGAATACCGAATCCTACTCTCATCCTCAGTCCATTAACACAGTAAACACATTAATCGTCGTCTTCTGGTTAACACAAGTTTTAAGCTGTGACTGTCCTTCCTTTGCTGTACCTGAAGTTGCTGCATTTTGGCTGCTGTCTGTAGATTGCTTCATGCTCAGCCCGTATTCTTTCGGATGTTTCATACGCAAATGTTTTAACAGTGGCGATGTTGTGTATTGTTTGGGGTCCTCGCCACCACGAGACAAATCGGCATTGCAACATTGTATTGCTTTGAACATGCAGCTGGACTTGAATGGCCTTCTTTTGACTGAAAGTACTGCCAAACAACACGTTTTCTGCTCACGAGTTCCATTTTCACTTTCTCACAGCCTAGTGTATTGAATGGTCCACCTACATAAACACCTTCCCGTATTCAACGGCGGTGTCATTACATCGACCAGCGTAGCGCGCGTAGTGCAAGCGTAGGGTTCGGTTCGGTAGAAAAAAAATTCTAAGGTTCGGCAGAAACTGAACCCCATCAAAAAGCCCAATATTTCGGCCGAATCCGAAGCCGAATCCGGTGCATCCCTAATTCTTTTGATTTGATTCGTGTCAATGTGCTGCTTGTAACGTATCGGCAAGGGAGAGGAAACCCATTTAAAGGGGGTGTAGCCGGCATATGAGGCAGCAGGTAGGATGCTGAATCTCTGTCAGCTGATAATCGAACAACAGCAGGTATGGAGATTTTGTTGTAAACTTTAATTTCCTCTTTTCACAGCTTTTAAGAGGTGGCACAGACAGTACTGTACATTACATTATATTACATTACATGTCATTTAGCTGACGCTTTTATCCAAAGCAACTTACAATTGCTATATATGTCAGAGGTCACACGCCTCAGGAGCAACTAGGGGTTAAGTGTCTTGCTCAGGGACACATTGGTTGATGTATTGGTTGATTATTCTTTACAGTTAAGTTACAGTCACCACAAGCTGTCGATTGAAGTTGACACAAGCATATAGAGGTTTGTGTGCTGCACTGAAATTTCCATGTGGTCCAAATTGGCACTGGTCAAGTAATGGAGCGCACTTGTTTCCCCAGTTGGAATAACAGCCAGGCCAATTACAGCTTTGTACTGCAGGTATAGGATCAGGAATAGGGATACTGTGGTGTAGTGTAGCCAGAGCATCAAAGATAGGCAGGCAAACTTCTTGAATTCCAAACAGTGTAGATTTATTTGCAGGGTGCCATATGTATAAATCAGAAAAATTACACAAAAAAAAATACAAAACCTGAAACTATCAAAAGAAAATTGGAGCCAAAAGAACAAAAATCTACGTGGACAAAATGAGACAAAGCATGCGTTTGAGCAGCAAGGCTTCTCCAATAGTCTGCCCCAAAAAGTCGATAAAGCACGCGCTTATATCAGCACTGATCTTACCTCCTCTTTGTACAACAATAACACTCAAATCTTTCCTACACATGTGTTTGTATCAGAACGGCTTCCCGTCCATAAGCAGCAAACTGCCACTGCCTTTATAGGGCTCTCAATCAGCCCTGGACTGCACCACTATCTTGCAGTGGTTACTCTGTTAAAACCAATGGACAACTACAACCTAAATCGATAGCAGATTGTGGTTGTTGGCAAAATATATTACATGCATGCGTGAATTTTCTATATTTAGGAAAAGTTTCTCACCCTTCAACGATCGTCGGCCATGTTTCTGTACGTCAGTTGTCAACAACGTGTCACCAACTGGGAAACTCTGTTAGCAAGATCTAGCCCCAATTTCCCACCTCTGATTTAGAGATGGCCCGATACCATTTTTTGCTTCCCGATACCGATTCTGATACCTGAACTTGCGTATCGGCCGATACCGAGTACTGATCCGATACCAGTGTGTCATATATTTTATTATGTTTTAACAACTGTATACTACTATCCCTGTATGGATGTGATATGATTTCTATCTTTGTTGTCGGTCTGGCTCAGGTTAAACTCTTTGTGAAACATGAACAATGAACGCCACAGAACTTTCTTTTATTATCCAGTTTGACAGTCAGTTATAACGGAAAAAGAACATAAATAAACTACTTTAACGTAGATTTTTTTTCGGGCTTTATTACATGGTATCGGATCAGTGCATAAACTCCAGTACTTCCCGATACCGATACCAGCGTTTTAGGCAGTATTGGAGCCGATACCGATACTGGTATGTGTTGAGCTCTCTGTTTTAGCTACAGAGTAATCTTTGTTGGGAGTCACACATGCGCAGTACCTAGGTAAGGACTACTAGCTTGTCAGTTGCAGAGTATGAGGGCGTGCCACGCTAGCAGCTAGGCGAGCATTATAACGTGTGTTACAAAGTGATGCACGTTCGGCACGGAAGTAAAGGCTGGACTACAATAGAGCTGTTTGGAGCAGTTTGTGAACAGTGTTTTCTCTGGAACATGCATTAAAAAGATATATAACACAATAAAAGAAAGGGAAAAAGCCAAAAAGCATAATATGAGCACTTCAAAGCTTAAAGATGATAAACCTTAACTCTTAAATTGGCATTGTTC